>NC_134468.1:47925081-48042828 GCF_964194025.1 Convolutriloba macropyga | reverse complement strand
ATCTATGCGTTGTTATGTAATTGCATTGAGTTTTGGAAGTTCTGACCTTACTTTGTCCACCCAATTCGCTTTTGATTGCCAGTGTCAATGCTTTCTTTGGTTCTACTGTGTTACGGAGCAATTGTTTTTGAATTTCACCATCAGGCATGTTAGCTATGAAAATGTCTCGTAGTATGCAATCTTTGTGATATAGCGAATAACAAGTCTCTGTTAATTCTTTAGGACTTCTGAAAAACTTTAAAACGGTTTCACGTTTGAGCTGTTTGCGCACCAAAAACATAACGATTGGAAAGTGATGTTTCGCAGCATTGAAAATGCTTCAGTCATTGCGTCCTGTGATCCCTTAGTCATATATCATCCATTCAAACTTTTGATATTGAAAACGCTTCGCTTCCGCACCCAAACACGATGCTGCTTTCTAGTTGCAAAAATTAAGACATTTGTTCCACCATATAACTTTTGCGTTGTTGGAGTTCGCGTTCTGCTTGGGCTGTTGCATTCTCGTTTTTTTTTCTCAAATACTGCTCTGCTGAGCAACTGCACATTGGTGGACTAAGAATTTTTCTATTGCATTTCTTCTTCTTTGACCAGGATTGCCATTTTCAAGTGCACTTTCTGTCGTTCCCATCTTAAAGGTTGTTCCAGCCTCCAATTTGTTATACGGCTCCATTTGAAAAGGATATATTTACCGCGCGCTGCTGATTTCGGCATGTGGTAGGAGGAAATTAATATTAATCTATACTATTATTGCTATTGTCATAGTAATTTAGCTTTTGGGATTCGCGATGCGAATTGTATCTTAATTTGGGCTAGATTTGCCTAAAAAAGATGCAAAGTTAAGGGAATGATCGCCAGACAACAGTAAAGTGTAAAAAAAAACAATTTTTACAATTTTTTTTAAAATGGTGGCTGAAAATGGCTGAACAATTGAAAATCGGAAATCAGATGCAATTTGATCTAGACTAATCCATTCGGGAGAAAACGTAAGTAAACATTTAAGTTTGATAAAAAAATATGGCAAGCACTTGCAGTGGAGAATATGAATAATGTAGCAGTGTACCACAGATAAAAAATGAAAAAAAATAATGAAGTCATTTTTGATTGATTGCTGAGGAAAGGTGGCGGAATGAAGAAAGATCAACCCGCCAAAACAAAGATTTCAAAATTCAAGTTATGGCATTTGCGTGGCAGGTTCTTTAAAGCACTTTATAACAATATTCCATTACAACAAAGTTGGTTTTACAAAAGGCAGCTTGGCGGCTTTTATAAAAAAAACCTGCTCAGGGTAACTTTTTTTTCGAACAGTAAAAAGGTCAAATTAGTCAATTAGCAGCCGGGTATTTATACAAGCCGAGCCCTGAAACAGCCCGTTATAACGATGGGCGTATTGTTTTATGGCACAACAGGAACAACAGACTTTGAAAATTTGTTCCCATCTCATTTTGATATTGTAAATTTATGTTGAAGTGACAAATTTTTTTGCATAACTAAATAAAACCGCGGGGGTCACAATGACGCTAAAATAAGATAAACTAAAAATTTGCAGTTTATCTCCGCTTTCGGGAAAAAATTTGTATTTCGGATAACATACGCATGATTTTTGATGCCCTTTGCAGGATTAAAACAAATTTTAATAAATTAAAAATGAAGATTTGCCTATCAAAAACTCGAAAGCTGCGTAAAATTTGGACTCATTCCTTTACGGTCAAAAAAGTTAAATGAAACGGAAAACAATGCTTCGATGACGGGGAGGAAGCTGAAAGCTGAAGATGCATTTCCAATAGCAGTGAAACTGCTTGTAAACGTGGGAAACCCACACAGATTTAAAAAAAAAAAAATACCGCCATTTAATCTAGCAACTGAAAGACTGTAAAATTAACATGATGGCTTGGACAGCCGAACAACAGAAGTTAACTGAAAGATGCCAAATTTAGAACCTGACAGACACTGAAGAGACACCTGCTCTTTCTGCCAGCAGTAGCCAATGTGAACGGTTCCTGACAGTAGATAAAATGGAAAACTTTTCCTGAAGTCAACCTTGATATTTGCGAGATTTTAATAAGCGTTCATGTTGAAAATTTTTGAAAAACCAACGTTTTAGCATTTCAAAAACGATGTAGTACAGAGGACCTAAAAAAACTACATACCCAAGTTACTGCTCCAATTTTTGAGGAAATTTTTTCACAAAAATGATTATCAAGAGATTATCAGTTTATGGAGTAGGCAGTGCACCATGGTTCTTTTGCGGGACGACATTTTTTAAAAATTTCATAATTCATCTACCTCTGCTTTGCAAATACAGCAGCACATAAACGATTACGCTACATTTGATAAGTTCTCTCGTAAACGATCTTATTAACAAATTGGAAAAAAGTATGAAATCATCTGTGATTGATTGCTGGAAGAGAAACGTTATTTCAAGGAAGCAAACTCAATCCCTCAAAACAAAGATCTCAAAAAACAAATTTAACTCATTTTCCTGGCAGTGTCTTGTAAACATTTAGGAATATTCCCTGATGGCACAGGTGTTTTGACAAAACGCACTTTGGCGAAACACAAAAATAACGGCTCCGAATAACGGTTCATTTTTCGGACATTTAAATAGGCTGTTAGCCAAGTAGCACTCGGTTATCAATACAAGGCAAATATTCAACCAGCCAATTCTAACAATATGGTGTATTATTTTATGGCATAGCAGGTACAACAGAATTCGAAAATTTAATTTGGTCTCGCTTTGATCTTATAAAAGTTATATTTGAGTTATAAAAGTTTGAAAGCTTTTCAAACTCCTATGAGTTTTCAAGATCTTTGGCGCTTAAGAACTTCAATTTTGCGAACTCAGCCGGTTGGTTGCAAATACTTGAAGACAATAGTCGATGGACTGTTTTTGAATATCAAAGTATAGCTATCTTCGAAACAGAAAATCAAGAACAATAAACTGAAAACTTAGTTTCTAAACTTCTAAACTTTCTAAACCTAGTTTACAGAATTACCAAATTGATTTCAACGTTGGATAATAAATCCATCCATTGATTGGTTAAACAGCGTTCTAATTACACTGAAAGGACTGTGATGTAATCTTTGATTGGTTACTCCGAATTCATCTTAACATAAAGAGAAAAGGTAGATTTATGAAGACAGAAAAAATAACGACAAATTGATCTGAATATTCAAACACTAATAAACACTGCTTTTTTACTTTTTGATGACAAGTTTTTATTTACAACGCCAATTGAGAGACACAAAAACTACTAAAAGCAACAGCTTTTGTGAGCAACATGGAAAGCTTGTTAGTTGAGAAACACTAAATCTGTTATACAATGCCAACTTTCCCCCAATTCCTCAGAGAATCATATTCATATATGGTACAGTGAGTACCATTTACTCTCCAACCGACACACTATTTTTAGATAGCGCATTCAGTCATATAATTAAAAAAAACTTTCCCCTTGTATCATAACATTTACAGCATTTGAAAAGTATGCCTTTTCACCTATTTTGATCAATCATAATTATGTTTTGAAATTATCAGTATCTAATTTGTCTCGGTTGAATACAAACCTAACATAGTGTTCTTAGTTTTTGCGAAATCTTCAATTTGCCATATGTTTTGGTCCCAATTTGGAAATAACAATAAATTTGATATCTTATCTGAATTTGATATGTTATCCATAAACTTGTTATCCATTCGATATACTTTGATGCATGTTTAATTGTATACACAGAACTAACATATAAATGTGCTATATATCCCATTTAGGTGATCTTTGGTAATTTAAAGCCGTACAATTGTGCTGACCAAACATTTTAAGTTTGTTATCATTTATCTACAAATGTTTTATTTGTTTGCTCAAGAACAAAAAAGCTGTTTTTTGTTAACAAAACCGGTGAACCTCTCCAGCTTATGTGGTGTGTACAAAATTTATTTGACAACCTTCGCTTTGATGTTTGAAGTGCATATTCATCCATGAAAGTGTCAAGTTTGTTATAAACATATATTCTAGTCTGTTTATTACGAAAAATGTGAACTAAACAACGGAAGTTAGGCTAACGTTCACAAAAACTATAAACCTCCGTAATTCCTCTGAAAATGCTAAACTCAATAAAACCTTTTTAATTTGAAATTATATTGTCGACAAGCGTTCTAATGATACCACGCACATCTCTGTACCATTAATATATCGATAGGCTAAAATTGACCGAATAAAAAAACTAGTTGAGTATGTATTCCCCCCACTAAAGTGGGTCGGAACAATAATGGCTCCTGGAAAATTGGCAAAATAAGTGTTCTCTAAAGTGTAACGTGGTCGTGATCGTTCTCCAATTAAAAGATTGACCAATAAGGGACTTTGTTCGGCCGGAAAAAAAATAGAACATTAGTTAAATGTCCGTTTCATTAAATGGCCGGTGTCCAAAAAATTGGGTATAAAAACTTGATTGTGTCGGGCTTTTTCAGGACCATGTTTTAAGATTAAAGTTGTAAACGTGTGGGGGAAAATTGACGCTAAGCTAATTTAGTTCAAGCTCTCTTCGAGGTTGGAAATCTATCCTCCATTGTTTCACAAAGCGTGTTTTTAGGGATAGTGCAAAAACCTGTGACAATCTTTGGTCACTCATTTCCATGCTATAAAAAACTAGATTCAACACTGTGAAAAACTCTTTCCAAATATTTGATAGAGTGTGAATTAGACCAAAATGAATGAAAACCCAATTGGTAATTGTCTTTAAGTTGGGTCTCAAATAGTTTAAAATAAAACTCGGGCAGTAAAGTTTTAGTATAATTGTATGTTTTCAGTTGAGTTACTTAGAAATGAGTCAAATATATCCATGAGTACTCAAGAGAGAAAGAAAACGCTTTCCACGATCTTTTTTGCACGATTAGCGTAACTAATTTTCAACGTCAAAAGTGATATATGAATGCCACGAAATGCTAAACTTTTTGATTTTTCCCTTTTGGGACATTGGCCACGTAATGTTTCCTTCGTTATGATGACTAATGATAGCTTCTTACAACATAAATTTAAGGTCCAGAAACTTCGGTACACCATAATTTAGTAGGCAAGTATGTCGCTATGAAATTTGCTTTTGACTTAATGCCTATGGTTCGTTGTTCGTTGTTGGTTAATCGTTGCTTCCCGTTTCTCTGTATGTCACAAAATTCCATGAAAAACCAAGAAGACACACATAAAGGCTGAAAACTTTGCTTACATAGATTAGGACGCCAAAAGCACTAAAAATTGGAAAATTTCTTGGTAGTGTTTCATATCCCTCGTAAATTACTATAATTTAAAATTGATGCTGTTAGCCCGTACCGAACTTCAAGTCTATATCAATACTAGGCAAGTCTAAATCCCAAAATTTATTTCGTTTTTCAGTACTGGGCAAGTCTAAAAACAAGTCTTACCAGTCTGAAAAGACTTTGCCAAGACTTGGGTAACACATTCAAGTGGATTCACAAGTCAAAACTAACTCTCAAGTAACAAAAATTTCAACTGGCAATTTGGACTCCAGAAAATTTTGCAACGTGCCAAGATTTTCGTATTAATTTTTGGTCACTTTCCCGGGGTGTTATAAAATGATGTCGAGAGATACCAAACTGTATGTTAGCCTTCCTGTTCAGCACAAATCGATGGTATTTCAGGTGTTGAGGGCCGTTTTCAGCTATTTTTAAGCCGTCTGAGCCCCAAAAACAGCCAAAATCCTAACTGTTGTTTTTTTTGAGCTAAACCAAATGTCGAACGTTTCCAACCGAGCCAAAATTGTCAAAATGGATGCAACTGTGGGCGTCACCATGCTGGCACGAGGCCCTGTTATCCGACACCAAGTGGCAGTTGACCCTATTTTTGTACAATCACAAATTAGTCAGAACAGGAATTGCCTATAGATGTGCAATTCAAATTGTCCCGTGAATCGATATTGCCCTCAGTTAGTGCTAGTGTTCGATAAATAGCCTGGTTATAATTGGTTATAACACCGGTTATAAATAATATTGGTTATAATCGATTTTGTGACTTATAGTTAGGAATGAGTTAAAATTGAGAAGGTCGGGGGGAGTGACATCGCTCGTTGGTCTTTATTTCGCCAAATTTTTTTTCAAAACATGATGTCTTATATATGACGCTTGTTTCACGGGCAATTGAATGAGCTATGTCCCGTCCCGATTGGAATAATATTTGAGTCACAATTTCAGATTTCAATTGCGGTACCCCCAAACAATGGGTTATGCCTGATGCTCGCACTCGAACTCTTGTTTTTTTCGACTATTTTTGACGTTTCTTTGGTTATTTTTAGGCGTTTTCCCCAGCTATTTTTGATGTTTTTTTGGCTATTTTTGACGCTTCTTCGGCTATTTTTAGGCGTTCTCCCGGCATTTTTTGTCTTTTTTTGCTTTTTTTTTGACGTTTTTGTTTTTTTTTTTCGGCTAATTTTGACGTTTCTTTGGTCAATTTTGGGAGTTTTCCCAGCTATTTTTGATGTTTTTTTTGGCTATTTTTGACGCTTCTTCGGCTATTTTTGGGCGTTTTCCCGGCATTTTGTGTCTTTTTTGCTTTTTTTGACCTTTTACGGCTTTCTTTCAGTACGGGAGGAGTCCTGGCCACCAGGAGGTTTAGCCGAAAAATGAGAAGCTTAGCAGACGGCTTTAGTATTTTTATTACTTGAACAATCTAGTTGTTCAAAATGTCACTAGCTAACCAAACCATTAGAACTGGTACGTGTGGCTGAGGCGTTAGGTTATATAACCCCCTGTCGGCCAGTTCGGTGACCGCAATAATTGATACTTTTGTATCTTTACAGTGATACCTATTACTTGTAAGGACTACCTCTCCTCTTTTCAGGCTATGCAAACCATTATCTTCGAATTCGCTCAATTGTGTGCTCAGACAAGCTAATAAAAAATTTGTAGAGGAGAGAGAGAGTTTTAATTTCTGCCAGCAGCTTTTAAAGCAGAGCATTCTCTGTAAATAGTGGTTAAATTTCCGCCAAAGACGTTAATTTTGATGTTCAAATTGTTTATGATCAGCTCTATGTCTTCTATCAATAACGAGTATCTCCATCAAAAATTGAATTAGTTAACATATCACTGGTGAATGATTTTAATCAATAAATCAACATTATTTTTATCTATGCATCAGAATCACTGGGACCGTCCCTGAGAAGCTTAGTCTCGTCATCATCTCCTATCTCACTGTGTTTTCGTGATATGATTGCGTCCTCATTCCTTTTCCTCCCAATAATATTGGTGAGTTTTCCTTCCTTCTTTGCGTAGAGTAAGAATCCCGAACAGAGTACCAGGATTGCTCCAAATATTTTCCATTTGTTCAGACTTTCCTGTTTATTATCATCATGTCAACTTATGAAACAAATCATTTTTATCTCTATTTACCCCATCAGTTTTTGAACAAGTTTTCATGTAATCAGTGTTCAGCAGGTAGTTCCTGACCGAAATGACCTCTCAGCAGATCCTGTTCAGAATATCCAGTACACTTTTGTGCATGCAAACTGCTATCCAAATACCGTAATTTTGGTCTGAGAATGGCAGGGTGTGTGCTCAGATGGTTCTGATCAGAGGTTATTTCGATTTTTGAACTCGCTTTGAGAAATGAGGTTTAAAACGAAGGAACTACTTAACTTTAAAACTTTTAATAAACAGTAGAGAATATAGGGAACTTGTTTTTTGGGATCAGCTCCAAATTGTAGGTAATAATTAAAATAGTCCCAGCATTTTGTCGAGGCAAAAAGTTAAACAATTCAGTTTCATAACAGTCTGTCTACGTGTGGTCCTTCTTCGATTTTGTCTGAATTGTGTTACACCCCAAATATTTTTTCGCTTTCTTTCCTCTCTTTAAATCTTACCGTACCTAACACATTCTTTTTGTGTTATTCTCAGCGTTCTCATTCTTCATCTTCCTCTTTCTGCTTACGTTAAAAAATGGTTCGTATATGATAAAGTATGCTTTGTTTTGCTGCGGTATGTTGACTATGCCATTCTGCTGGTTGGTCGTTCTTGTTCCTATTGCTTTTTGCTTCTTAGGGTGTGATTTCGTTGAATCACGAGTTAAGGCTGTTTGTATAAGGACTTCAGTAGTTTAGAGGTGCTCTGTTGTAGTATATTAACTATTGATGTTGTATATTACTGACTTGATGAATAACAATTAATTTAGTCAGTCTAGATTAGGACGTAATTTATCCTAGATTAACGGTCGGATTGCTTCCTGAATTGTCCAACTGTGGTATTTCTTAAGTATGCTGTGGCATTTTTATTTTTTGTTTTACTATGTCTGATATTGTTAGCATGCGTGTTAGTTGTTTGGACGTAGGCTTATCAACGATTTGACTTATTTAACTTATTGTAAGCTCCGTGACTTTTTCTTAGATGTACTTTCCCTTTCGTGCGTTATTTGCCCTGCGTTTCCCTCCCTTCTGTTTCGTTTCTCGTTTCGTTTTTGAGTCATTCAATCAGCATTTTAGTCCCGACCTGTCTTGTTTCCCTATTCCGTTATGCGTCGGTCGTCCGGCGCTCCCACTCCGATTGCACTTCTTCGCCGCTCAGTGTCAGGCTGCGTGCGCACACGCAATTTTGACGATCTTCCCCCTTTGGCTGTTTACTCTTGCTGTGTACTGTCAAACCGGGTAACTTTTTTTCTGCTCATCTGTGGTTCAACTTTCAAGTTGCTCTCAATTGGGATCGGTGTAACCTTTCTGTTGTGCAATTGTTTTTCATACTATTTTAATTTATTCAGATGAATTTACCAATTCAAATCCGAGGTTAAACTGCAAGACAATTTGAGGAAGAGGAGTTTACATAGCAGGAGTTTAGAAAAACCTACAAAGATATAAATTAAGCTGTCAAATTGTACGTTAGGAGGGTAAAGATGAACGCTTAGTTACTAAATTTTAGGATACCTTCAGTATGCTAGTACTAAACAACGAAGAGCCCTTATACCTAAAGAACCTTGATTTTTCCTGTCCTAGAGCAGTGGCCGGATGTTGTAATTAAAAACAACGACAAATTCCTGCATGCAACTAGAGGTTTTATGGATGAGGCGATCCACCAGGACAATAAATGCAAATACAAGATACCTCGAGGCTTTTGCAAAAGACGATTGGACATAATTTCGTTTTGAACATTACCCATACGTCATCCAGGATACGTTATCCAGTGTAAACATGAATTTTCTCGTGGCAAAACTGAAACGCGAGCCGGCAAAGAATTAAACGCAAGCTTGTTGTTCCGACCCCTCTTGAGGGGGAGGAACTATATACTCAAATGCGTTTTTTTTGTTCAGTCAATTTTGGCCGATCGATATATTCATCGTAGAGAACTGAGACTGGTATCATTAGAAAGCTTGTCCAGCGTAGAATATGGAATTAAAAAGATTTTTTTATTTTTGTTTTTGACAGGGAGATATCGAGGTTTAAACTTTCGAGAAAATAGAGTGAACTCCGTTGATTTCATTCACCTTTTTTCGGAATTTTTGACTTAAATTTCGCCAATTTTGATAAAATTTAATAAAATTTTTCAAGAAAATGTTGTTGATTTTACGTTTAAAGACAAAATAAATTGTTGGCTATTTTCATTGAATTTTTTTGTCACAAATTCCGGCTAAATATTTCGCAAAATTCAGACTTTTTAATCAAAAACAGCACGAAATAAGTTTCTTTAGTCCACTCTGATTAAATTTGCAGGAAGTGCACACCCAAACACTACAAACACAATCTTTGCAAACTGAAAAGGGGGCTAATTCCACTTCAACTTCCGTTGAGAGTGCTCTGTAAATAAAACTTTGCCGTTTTTTGATAACTTTATTCGTTGATTATCAAAAACGCAGCATTTCTTTTTGATTTTTTAACTAACAAAATATCTTGGTCAATGACATTCCAAAAACTAAATTTTCCTATGAAACAATCAGCATTAGCAGGAGTAGTTCTGTACCAATCTTGGACCGTTACAACCCAAAAATAATTCGGATTGTCGACAGTCGGTTTTTTATAAAAAAAAATTCGGTCTTTATTATATTAATTAAATAACAGAACATTTCAAATCCTAGCTCACAAGTGATAGGTCCTATTGACTTCCTAATTCGGTCGAAATAAATTTATCTAGTTGATTGCTCGAAAGCTCATTGTCGTTTTTGACTTTTAAAATATTTGATTTTTAAATAAAAAATGGCTTATTGAACTTTGCCTCCAATTTTCTCTTAATTTGGTCAACTTGTAGCTTAGTGTCGGCAATCAAATAGTGCTCCGTCTTTCTGCTGAATTCAAATTGAGTCTGTTTTGCGGTTTTACGCCTTAAGTTATGGTGTTATGGCTTTGATACTACTAGATTTCACAATTTTTTTCTAATTTTTAGGTATTTGCCCATTTTTCATGTTTTCTAGTCTTGTCAAATTATCGCGTTATTGTCCGTTCATATATCACAATTGTCGCGTTCAAAATAACAAACAGCCTAATTGATAATAATTAAATCCTTAAAAATATAGATTGTGGTTCATTACCGCTTCGACATATTGGAAATAAATTTTTTTCAATAAAAATAAGTATTACATAATCTTGTTTTTTTTTTTCATTTTAGTCGAATTTTCACCTCGTTTCATTAATAAGAGGTCACATAATACATTTCAAAGGAAGTTGTCAGAGGGGAATGGTGTCACAAAATCAAATGTTTTAAGAGAATTCGTTATGACTTTACTGGCTTCCACACGGGTTTTTCACAAAAAAAGTAAATTAATTTTTTATTTTTGTCAGATTTGACATTCCTTTTGTAGACGTAAGACTTGTTCTGGATAATTGCAGGTCTTAAGGGCTTCCTTTGGAAGAATAAACGAACTTATTCAATTTTTTCATTTCGTAATTAATGGCTTTCATTTCTTTGGAAATAAATTTTTTTCGATAAAAATAAGTATTATATAATCTTGTTTTTAATTCTTTTTAGACGAATTGTTACCTAGTTTCATTAATAAGAGGTCACACAACATTTCAAATGAAGGTGTCAGAGGGGATTGGTGTCAAAAAATCTAATGTTTTAAGAGAATTCGTTATGACTTTACTGGCTTCCACACGGGTTTTTCACAAAAAAAGTAAATGAATTTTTGATTTTTGTCAAAATTGACGTTCTTTTTTGTAGACGTAAGACATATTCCGGATAATTTCAGGTCTTAAGGGCTTCCTTTGAAAGAATGGACGAATCTATTCAAATTTTTCATTTTGTAATTATTGGCTTTTATATCTTTGGAAATAAATTTTTTTCGAAAAAAAAACAAGTATTACACAATTTTGCATTTTTTTTCTTTTTTGTCTAACTGTTGCTTATTTTCAATAATGAGCGGCCACATTTTATATTATCGGTGTTCGACAAAGGAGCAATCGAACAAATTTTGGGGTCCAAAGTATGGCTTTACGGCTTCCAAACATTTTCTGGCAAGTTTTAATTGATTTTTAGTTTGTTGTCTATTTGCTGTTCTTTTTGTAACCGCATAAAAAATTGAATACCAATTGTTCTTAATTCCTTTATATAGAAGCATTGGTAATTATAAACCTATGTGATATTATAGTTGATTCCTAATGGTTTTCATTACTTTGAAATTAATTGTTTTTTTTTTTCAAAAAAATCAGCGAATTCTCTAACTTTAAAGTATCTGTTCATTTTTGTCTAATTGTTACCAAACTTTATTATGAACTGGTGAATAATCATTTTTTTATGGTGAATTACAAGTTATTTTTCTTTATTTTCAGTTTTATTTGACACTATTTTGACTTTTCTATTAAGTTTTGTTTTTTAAAACGGACATAAATTTTTTATGTAATTAATGTTTGTTGTTGTTGTTTGATTTTGCCGTTCGTCTTCGCTCGCTTTCTTAATATCGGCATATCTCATCAATCTAATGCATCATTTTTTACTCCACTGAGTTATTTGTTTTGGAGGCTATCTTTTCGTTCATACACCAGTTTTTTTTGAAAAATACTTGAATTTTTTGTGTTTTTCCATCTGTTCCTCATTTGGTAGACAATTATGCCAAAATTGTGGATGAGCGGGGTCGGAACCTTACGTGCGATCGCACATTACCGAGGCGCCTTGTTAATTAAGTGCAGCAAAGGCAGGATATTGCCATGCGAAAACAAATGCAGAAAAACAAATTGAGCAGAGGGCAGTTCAAGAAATATAGGAAGCTGCTGCATCCGAAATAAACAATACCGAATTGATGGGAAATTGTTCATTGTTCATAAATCACGCAACTTAAATGAATTTTCCAAAAAATAGGGTTTCAATTACCGGAAACTGTAGAGGACTGGGTAAATTCGTTTTCACCTCAAGTTAGTTTGACCGCATCAAATGAGTAGGTTTTGTCGAATCCTGCTTTTGAAAGCACCAGGTTTACCGGTAAAAATCCTGCAAAAACTGATCTACCAGAACAGCAACAAAATCTGGACCTGCTGAATGCTGCACGAACACCAAAAGATTCCAATAGAATCACTTTCATTGGAAGAAACACGAACAGAGCTGAACAATTGATTTGAGACTGATGACGTGAGTCAAAATTCGAAAAATGGCGAAATACAGTCTCAATAGACGCAACCGGAAGTTGCAATTTTTTGCTAATCAAAAGGCACTGCACTGCAATCGGATACCAACCTTCAAGCCTCCTTTGATCATCAATTTTCAGGTTTATTGGCTTCCCAGCTCAAAAACAGATTATTTACCGGCCCTGTCTAGATTTCCAGTTATAAATAGCGCTAAACGCATTTTTTTGAAAAAAACTGCTTGCTTTCAGTGTTTTTAAAAGGTGTTTTTTTAAGTTATGTGTTGAAATTGGCAAGCGAGAAAAAATCTCGTTTAACGGAATATTTCTCAATCATCAGATCTTTTGAAACTGGTTGACATGATGTGAATATTAACCTCTTGCGGAGTTAAGAGTACGGTATAAAGGAAGCCTAGGAATACATTGAGGGTATTGCATAGGACACTTTTGACACTGGCCCTGATGTGTTTGAGAACCTGTATGTTTGTGAACTGAGCAGAGTACCCGAGACACCCAGCCACTAGAACTAATGCACTTGTGTGCACAGTATTAATGCACAGATCTGTTGAGTGAACTTGCCCTGACTTGTACAGCACCAGAAAACCCACTGAGCCGTAAGCTGAAACAAATTGCAAGCTTGCAGCCACACTTAATGACAACTAGTTTCATAGTATAGTCTTTCTGTGTAATATTAACAGCCCGTATAAATTTTTGTCTGGATCGCTCTTTTAGTTTCCCATATTAAAACCCAGACCAAAGTGACCCCTGATCAGACAGTCGCAGGCTGAAATCACCTCTGATCACAGAATTCCGTGAGCAGAAAATGTTTTTTGCTTTTGCTCGAACCATCTCTGATCCAAGATCGAAAAAATTCTCTGGCCAGATCATGCCCAGACCGCTGCCCAAACTTTCTCGCGACGCCGTTCCATATAATTTTAAACATTGTCAGACTTTCGTGTGCTCAACATTATCTATGAGAATACCAAAACTAGCATTTTTTTTACTACAGTTCGGCATAAATCTTCTGATCAAATTCTCATCTTCTAAACAAGTTCTAATCATTCAAATCTTCTAAACAAGTTCTGATCATTTTTACCTCAGTTAGCTGCGTTTGAATTTCCTTAATAACTTATGAACTCTGAGATAATTTTTGTGATGCGTCAATAATTAATGACGCAAACTTAAATTCATTTCTATTTTTAAATTTGTTCAAGCGTTATCATTTATCTCAATCAATCAAATGTCACTAGATAAATTCTTCCACCCACAGAAACTTGATTCTAACATTCACTGACCTCAAGCTAATGAACTCGATCCAACCAAGTCTCATCTTAGCAAGACTGAATTCAAACATAAACAAATTAGGATGAATTGCTCTCGAACGACAGGATGGGGGCGATTTTATTCAGAAGGGTGTAGCTTAGAAAAGTTTTATTGGCGCAAGAAAAACGACCCCACAGGGGGTTCAAACCACCGACAACTCGGATGGCAGTCTGACCAGAATGAGCTACAATGCATTTGATTTCATGACGATCACACATCTTTTCTACCAGCAAACTTTTATATTTCAGAACGAGAGCAACTTCGATCAATCAAAAATTAAGAACTATAGTGAGAAAAAGTCACTCAAGAGTCACCGAATGTTCTAGAGCCAAAGCGCAAAAATGGTCGAGCCAAATCTTTGCACTAAAAATGACCAATACGTTTAGAAAAATTGCTTCAAACCCTATTCAGCTGATCTTAAAATTCTTTGTATTTTTTCCAATGTCTATTAATTTTTTTTGTAACAAGTTAAAGGTCACCACATAAGATTAAGATGATTTCACTATTAAAAATTGGTGAATGCTGCTGTTTTGGGCCACTATTGCAGTCTTGTTAAACTCACTCAAATAGAAAAATATTCCCATTCGTGCTTTGTGGCCACCGACCAGAGTTCTGTCAGCTTTAAACTGTTTCTGATCAGAAGTTTTAAACCACCTTTGAATATTTGTTGTCAATTCATTCTAGATTGAGTTGTCATTTGATAAAACTTTGTAGAGACCACCGTCCGAGGGTTCATTATCTCAAAATATTTGTCCCTGACTGTTCAGATGAGCAGAAAATGCCCCTGAAGGCTAGTTTCTTAAGAGAGAAGAACGATTTATTGTATTATTTGTACACTTTGCAAGAAATCTAGATTTTCGTTGTTAAAAGATTGCCAAAAATCGTTTTGTGGCAATTTTGAAGTAAAAGAATTATTCAATTGAACTTAATACAAGTTGTCATTAATTTTATAGCTGCCCATTGATTTCTATTCTTCTAATTTTATTGGAATTCAACGCAGAAGTTTAAAATTATCAGAGATCTGATTTTTGTCACAAGTAAACAGTTTGTTCTTCATTACGTTGAGTCAAAAATTGTTTGAAACCTTTAGAAAACCTTTTGGCTTTTTGCTGTCCCAAAACAATGATGTTTTCCTTTTTATCATGAGTTGCACTAGCTTAATAATGTTTCTGTTTTTGCCTTTATTTACTACTTTTTAACCTTTTGTATAAAAGAATCCCCTTTCTTACTGCTTCAAGTTATATTTAACTTTAACGACTCCGCATGTTAGAAGTATGTGAACGCACATAATTAACCATTTTTTTTAGAAGGAACGGGTTTTCACTACAAGTGCTCACCCAGACTGAACGTCAAGTCTTAATCAGCACTGAAAAAGTCTTAATGCAAGTCTTGGATCAGTACTGTATCAGAGCGCTGATCATGTCACTTTTCAAACGTGGCACGTTTTGAATCAAATCGTAAGACTTGACAAGTCTTGGGCAAGTCTTTACCAATACCTGGCATGTCTGAGTCAAGTCTCGAACGAGAAAAATAGCCAAGAAGTTGTCCAAAATAGGCCTGGAAAACGCCAAAATACAGTCTACGGGTCGCATTACTGCCCATTACAACTCCCCTTAACTCCATTTTATCAAAGCAACAGCCCGCGACCAGTATCAACCTAACTGTAGTGAGGTTCTGTGCAAATAATGGCACGTTACGAAACTTTTTTTGGTCAATTCGAAATTTTCTCTCAAAGCGCTTTACGACCTGTCAAGTCTTGGTCAAGACTTGTTGAGAAGTCTTAAGACTTGAAATAAGACGTGATCAGTGCTGATTAGCCAATCCAAAACGTACATTTCACTGGAGAGAAGTACTGATAAAGACTTTAAACCCGTTCCTGGTAAAGAAAATTGACTACCAGTATCTTCACCTACTTTACTAGCAACATAAATAAATACGTGTTTAAATTATTCCAAGGAAATATTACCGCCAGGCAGTAAAATCAAATATATACTTTTTGTTGCAGTTCTGGTGAAATTCAAAAAAAAAAGAAATTTGACTGACTACCTCCCAATGCGTATAGTTTCAAGCAATTTCATTTTAGATATAATAAATTCCTTGCTACTTCCTGGTAAATTCACTGGCTTAACTCAAGATGATGATCAACTCAAGATTGATGTTCATGTGACAAACAGTTTTCAATTTTGAAACTATTTTCCAACCAAATTTTTCTCACCCAATGTGCGGGGAAATTGAAAAAAAAATCAAAATTAAATGAGAACTTGAAAAACATGAAGAGCATGACGAGAAGTTTGAGCAAACATTCTCCACGTTGATGATGGAAATTTTGTTAAAACAATTGATCAAATGCGATTAAAGTACGATAAGCTCCCAGAACCAGATTGTGTGGGTCTCACCAGGAGATCGAAAGTGAGCATGAACTCTGCACACTGACCAGGAAAAAGGAAACTAAGATATTTACTCATTTATAAACTGGTTTATATAATAGTATTATAATAGTATCATTTATATAATAGTATGTTGCACCACAGTTGCTCTCACAGTTAACGTTAAGATTTAATGAATTTACATCAAAAGCACCTCAAAGGGTCAAGTTACAATGTTTTGACCGCTTCAAGCTTAATGAGCTTAAAATGTCGCCTTGCTGTTGACCTATTGCAGATCATAATTAAACTGAGCAAGATTTGCTTCATTTTATACAATTGGACTGAAATATCTCAAAATGATAATGCCCCTGGGTTTCTCCTTACATTCAGCTAAGACGTGGTGAGGAGCGCAAGCATAAAAGTTGGGAGGGGAGGGGGGCAATGAGTGTATAGGGTAAGGTCATGAGGAATGCAGGAGGCGGGGTTTCAGGGCTGTAGGAGTTTCCAAAACCAGCGCAAGCGCACATCTCGCCTTTTTTACATTACATCTTGAAAAATCTAACAACAAAAATTCCACGAGTTGTCTAGGTTATTCGGCGGTCTAGGTTGTTTTGAACGTTTTGATGAAAACTGAAAACCAATTGTTTGCGAGTTGAAGAAGAGTTTGCAAAGTTTGAAGCCATCTGGAGAAAATAGGTTTTTGACATTGAAGTGTTTTCTATGCATAAGGTTTTGTTAACTCATTTCACGACAAGGGGAGTACATCATGTTCTTGTACGACATCAGTTGAGTTGTCTGCAGCAATAAGTTAGGGTTGTAAGGTCCAAAAATACTATAGCAACATCAATTGCTGAGCTTAACCTTGATGTTGAAGTGAGGAAATACGCCATTCACTTAAGCGGAAATCATGAGGTCCTCACAATTTTGTGTGAGATACAATTTTTGTGATATGATTTCAGTTTTGTTCAACTACGGCTGAATATGATGCACATGTGTTCAGATGTAGAGAGAACATGGACGCGATTAAAATGTGAATCTATGGCAACTCTCTTTTTCATGTGAAACTATAAGTTCATCTCATTTACATTGGGGTTTCTAGTAAGTGAACTTTGCTAATCATCTGAATTTCATAGGTAGACGAAAGGACTAGTTAGGGGATCAATGGCATGAAATTTGACTTTAAGTTGGAGTAAATTTAATCCAAAAATTGACATTTTTGGTCGTTGAAAAATGGGGTGCCAACTTAGTTTAGCCGTTTAAAACAAAGGTAAAATTACCAGGATTTTGGCCTCAGGTCGTCCGATTTTTTGGTTATCATCAGTGTTAATATTCACAGCATGGCACTGATACAATACTAAAGGTCAGCAAACCCTGAGAGAAATTAGGCATTAGTAAAAATTTCTTTGCAAATAAAAAACCAGCATCGCCTTGAAACAACGTTTTCACACTTCACTCACAAATTTAACTTCTGGCGATTAAAATCAGTTTTTGATCCGACAACAACAGTTGTCTACTTGATTTGCTTGAGAACAATAAAAGCTCCAGACAATTCAGAGGACAGATATCAATTTTAAAAAAACAGATAATGTTCGGACAGAATAAAAAAAAACAAATTGCTAGATATTGTCTATCAGCAACTTTCTTGCAAAGTCAATCAGCACAGAAGGAATTAGAGCAATTAAAAGTTTATGACTTTCTCAATGAATTGAAATAGTATTCTTCATGGGAAAAATTCAAAAACCGTTTTCACCATTTCAAGGCTTTAATTTTTTCCCTTTTTGGTGCGGAAAAAGATGGTTGGGCTCTAAAAAACTTCCACCTAGGTTATTGCTCTTCATACGGCCAAAGAATCAGAATTTTTTGAGTCACATTGCGTCTTCCAATTTCTCCAAATTCTTATATTTGTATCTGATTCAGGACAAGTCTTAGCGTCATTATCCCCAACTATTACAAACACATGGGCATGTAGCCATATTTCATCAACCAACTCCATCGAAAGGGCGGAACGTCTTACGCCTTGATCATTAAAACGAGAGTTACAAGTACAATATGTTGTAATATTTTCGATGTCCGTGAAAATAAAGTTTCTGATGGTCAAATGGTTTTTCATAAGGTTGAGTTAGGTCGTCTTGCTTTATTAGAGGCACGAGTTTCTTAGTTTTTAATCTTATTACAAGGAAACTCATCTAAAAGAATCTAATTCAACAAACAGCTTTCAAACAGAGATTACGAGAGAAGTACAGTATGGACCTTTTAACATAAGAAATTTTAAGGACAATGACTTTAAAAAGCATTTCGAATTTAAAGCATTTGAATGCTTTAAATTTTTCTGTGCTGAAGGACTTTGCAAAATAATGCTGATAACAAATTGTAGCAGTTTGTTTTTATTGATTTCAAGTGAAATATATACGCCATTTACTGATACACTTAACTTCTGGCAATTAAAATCAACTTTTGATAAAAAAAACAGTTGGTTAATTGATTTGCTTGAGAGCAATAAAAACTCTACAAACTGCTACGAATTGTTATCAGCAGTTTTCTTGCAAAGGCCTTCCGCACAGAAGGAATTAGAGCATTTAAATGCTTATGAACTTCTCTATGAAATGAAACAGAGTTCTTGCTGGGAAAAATTCAAAAGTCGTTTTTCTTCACCATTTAAAGGCTTTAATTATTTTTCCCTTTTTGGTACGAAAAAAGATGGTTGTGCTCTAAAAGACTGTACCTAGGCTATTGCTTCTCTTACGGGCGAAGAATCAGAACTTTTTGGGTCACAGTGCGTATTCCAATATCTTCAAATTCTTGTATATATATATATATATATATATATATATATATATATATACATATATATATAATATATAAATATATATATATATATATATATATATATATATATATATATATATATAATGCAGGCCACGTCTTAGCGTTACAAGTACAAGAAATTGTAATTTTTTCGTTGTCTCTAAAAGTAAAGTTTTTTAAGATCAAATGGTTTTTCATAAGCTTGAGTTAAGTTGTTTTGCTTCATTAGAGGCATGAGTCTCTGATATTTTAGTCTATTATTACAAGGAAACTCATCTGAAAGATTCAACAGAGAAACAGCATTCAAACAGAGATTAAGAGGGAACTACAATATGGACCTTTCAACATATGAAGTTTTAAGGATGGGCCAACCAAAAGCTCTAGAAGAGAGAGGTTGCATTTGTAGTGTACGTCCTAACTGTCTCGTTAACCAGGTTAAAACTTTAATTAATAACAGCTTGTGTTATTAGGCTAACTAATTTAATCGTCTTGTATTTCGAATAAATTAATTAAAATAATAACACTAAAGGTTGTTAGATTTTAACCTAATTAACGAGACAGTTATGACATACAATAAACAAAAGCAAGGTGATTGTTAATATTTCTCGTCTAATGCAAAACGTCTCATTTTTCGGCCGAGGATCAAAAACCTTGGTGCAAGTCATTTAGAACACAAACATGTTTTTCTGTACTAAAAAGCGGAAAATATAAAAGCCTTAAAATTGTAAAGAACACTGACTTGGGAACTTTGTCCCAGTAAAAATACCGTTTCAATTTTTGGAAAAATTCATAAGCATTTGAATGCTCTAATTTTTTCTGTGCTGAAGGACTTTGCCAGAGAAATGCTGATAACAATTCTATTGTAGGGTTTTTTATTGCTCTCAAGCAAATCAAGTAACCAACTTTTTTTTCGGATCAAAAGTTGATTTTAATGGCCAGAAATTAAATTTATCAGTGAAGTGCAAAAATAGTGCTTGAAGGCAATACTGCATTTTTGTCTGCGGAAATATTTTTACTAATGCTGCCTAATTTGTCTCAGGGTTTGCTGACCTTTAATTCTTTTTATCATAGCCGTGCAATAAATATTTCCAATGATGATAACCAAAAAATCAGACGGCCGGAGGCCAAAAACCTTGTATTTTTATCTTTGTTGTGAGGGCAAAACTAAGTTAGCACCCCAAGAAAAAGTCAATTTTTGAGGCCACTTTACATCAACTGAAGGTCAAATATCAAAAACTGGTTGTTTCACAAGAAAAAGAGAGTTGCCATAAACTTACAACTGATCCATCTTCTCTCTTTATTCTAACACATGTGCAAATTAGCCATAGTTGAATAAATATGAAATCATATCACATCTTGTGACAACTTTTTTTCTGCTGTGAAAATTTAATGTGTTGTGAAACTTTATTGTGAAACTTTAATGAGTTCATCATATTTTCCTTGACATATCTCGCAAACGAACGCTGCCTTTCATCTGAATATTATAAGTAAACGAGAGCACTATTGTACGGGAACGAATTGGCAAAATTGGTTCTTCTTGAAAACAGAGGATGCTAACTTACTTTTGCCGTTCAGTATATTAATTGCTCTCAAAGTGTGTAGTTAATTATTTTGTCTTGCGGTGTTTTCTATGTGGTTTTTCTTAGAGTTGTACTCTATAATAGTCAAAGTTTATGCGATTCGGCAAAACCCCATTTACTTGAACCCCCCCCCCCCCCAAAAAAAAACCCCACTCCACTCCTCCCTATGCTAAGCCCCAGCTGCCTAATCTCTCGTGGGTTGTTTGACAGCATTTCGCCAGACGTTAGTCGGATAGGTACATTTTAAACAGTCATTCGCTGAAATCAATTAAATTGGATTGTTTGTAACAATTAAGGTCTTTAGGTTTTTAGGTGTTTACTCTATTTGCACCGCTTGCTCAGCCTTTTTTTTATAATTTGCACAGTCTGTGACTTATTAACAGAATGTACTTTTTGTCTGATCAAATAATTCAAAGACTTGTTTTTTAAAACTTTTGAGAGTAAGTACAGAAACTGACTTTTTTGTTCTGATTTTGTGTCGGCACAGGGTAAAAAGTGACATTATCAAAATATGGCCAGAATAGGAAACGCAGACGTGAGTTACTATGATTCAGTACTGATTTACTCTGAGTGTGGACTTTTGGTAAGTGTTTATTGCTGCCAGAAGCTATCGAGGTGCTATGAGAGCTACTGAGGAAGTTATTGTCTTCGGTTGTCACCTTTTTATTCTATTTCGCAAGATGAAAAATCACGTGAACTTGTCGGTTGGGTAAAAGAAGTTCCATTAAAAAATCGCAATAAAATACAAACAGGACTGTAAAAACAGAGTAATATTTCTTATTCTCTATAACTTTTTAAAAATTATACAGCTTGAATTTTTGTTACACCTTTTTATTTTTCTCGAATGCTCATTAAACTCTTACTCTTAATTTTACTTCGTTAAAGTGTACTGTACTATCGATGGAATTGTTTGCAGAGATGGTGACTAACCTAGAGTGGACCATCCGCTGGAACACATGATGACTGCGAAGTGTACATTAGCAGAGGCCAACTGTTTCAACATAACTGTAGTAGTAGCGTTCACAAATGATCCCGCCAGCATACAAGCAGCAGCTACAAAAACACCGCCATCACACTTCATCTTTCCTTTCTTTGTTAGTATTATAATATAAAGCTATTTTTGGCCAGAAAAGAGCTTTGATAGCTTTGTAGACGTATGCACTCTCAAAAAATAACATAGCTGGCATATTGCCTGAAAATAACCGCCGTTAACGTGCTTGACTCACGACGGTATTGAAACAGAAAAAAAGAAGAGATAGAAATTGATACAATTTTTTTTCTAAATGTCAGAAAGTCTATTATATTGGTGTGCAGTTCCAGTTAGATTCTAAGAGTATATTTAATTCAGCTTCTTAACTGAAAGCTATTAAGCTTAATAGTAGTTTCAGCTAGCAATCGCACTAATTAACTTTGACGACCTAATGCACTATGACTTTACGGCCGGGCGTTATCGGTGTCCCGTTCCTTTTCATTTTGCACCCTTGACTTTGACTCTATTCACTACATTTCATAAATCAATGAGTGAAAAAATTTGAAATACATTCAGTTCAAATAGAGAGTGAATTAAGTCACGAATCAAACGTGGAAATTGTGACTAATGCAAAAGTAAAAACGTAATCAAAATGTAAAGTAAAATAAAAAACATAGCAGGACAAGTCCTGACCTATAATTCACAGAATTTTCATTGACTAAACAAAAAACTCGACCTAAAACGGACTATGAATGGATTGAAAAATCATTTAGAAAAAAATCCGATCGAAAAATTGAAAATACAGTAAAAACCAAAGTAAAATTGCTGCATATGAACAAAAACCCGCCCGATTTTCTTTTCATTTCCTGTTTCGCCGTCACCAAAATCATCACTTCAATTTGACTTAAAAGATCGTGAAAATCTGTGAACAGATCTTAAAAAATAAAAGATTCTTTGGAATCTTAAAAAGAAAGGAGAGCATCTAAATAATAGCTGGTGAGAGGCTGACGGCGGCTATTAATAATGAACAAAAAAAACCAAAGAAGAGAATACTCAGTTTCGTTTTTACTAGTTGCATATAAGTTGTATTTTGATTGAATTGTATAACTGTGAACTGTATAATGTGTCATTTCTATTAGTTGCCCTCAAAAAACTCCATTAGAACTACTTATACTCAGTTATCTCTTCAATTGAAGTCAGTAAAAGTGTCTTTAAAATGAAGAAATTTTTGAGAATGAAGTAAACTCCGTCACGTGTGAGCAAAATTATAATCACACAAAAAACAAGTATAATTCTGTCCAATAAGAATGAATAATGAACTAAAGCACGCAATTCCGTCAAAATTTCTTGATTGAAATAATTAACAAAACGCAGATTTGGAGTGAGCGTGACGTCATATGTTGCTAACAAAAATTTTTAAGCCAAAATAAGAACAAATAAATGCACAAGTTCGGAGTTGCAATTTGAAAAAATAAATTGACTTATGGCCTCACTATCTAAACATTTAAAGCAACAGCAAATCGTCATTGTCAACGAGACATAGAAGCGTCCTATTTAATTGTAAAAAACCACATCTAAAAAGTCCTAAGCTTAATTTCTTTCGTAAACATCAAACCTTTGCAAAAGTCAATGGAAAAATTTTGAGTAAATGCACGTTCTGAAAACATTCACAACTAGTGTACACCTAATTTGCGGAGACCGAAGGAACTCAAAACTCGTTTGTTGTTCTTCTTGCTGTCTTATGTGTGTCTCAAAAATGGTCTATAATGCTGAACAGTTGAATGTAGCAAGATAGTGATACAAAGTTGCATTTTCTTTTGCTTTTGATGCCAATTAAAAATATGTTCTCGACATCCAAATTATTGCGGAGACCGAAGGAACACAAAACTTTTAAAAAAAGGATGTTGAGAACATATTTTTCATTGGCATCAAAAGCAAAAGAAAATGCAACTTTGTATCACTATTTTGCTACATTCAACTGTTCAGCATTATAGACCATTTTTGAGACACACATAAGACGGCAAGAAGAACAACGAATACAATCAAAAGATGAAATGAATCATTAAATGTAAACATTACAAAATTTAATCACACACAACTTGCGACTAATTACAATAAGTACTATGACATCAACTATAGGACAACAGAATCCCAAATAAGTTATGCAAATACGTAATGATCAAGTAAAAATCTATCGACTAGACCTATTAAATGGTTTTTTTAATGTCTCATTAGAAAACCATTTTGAAATGTAAATAACTGTAAATAACACTACTAAATGATAAAACATCAAAGACAACAACCAACAAAAATAAAACGTAAAAAAACACTTTTTTGAGAATAAGACGGCACACATAAGACATAAGACGGCAAGAAGAGCAACTATTACAATCAAAAGATGAAATGAACCATTAAATATAAAAATTACAAAATTTAATCACACAACATCCTAGAGCCAATGACACCAGTCATCAATATCACTAAGTGATAGGACAACAAACAGAAAAACAAATGCATGCCATAATCGAATTACATGAAATAATCGAATGTTCGTTCAACGACATTTTTTTAACAGAACGGTCCATTTTAAACAGTCATTCGCTGAAATCAATTAAATTGGATTGTTTGTAACAATTAAGGTCTTTAGGTTTTTAGGTGTTTACTCTATTTGCACCGCTTGCTCAGCCTTTTTTTTATAATTTGCACAGTCTGTGACTTATTAACAGAATGTACTTTTTGTCTGATCAAATAATTCAAAGACTTGTTTTTTAAAACTTTTGAGAGTAAGTACAGAAACTGACTTTTTTGTTCTGATTTTGTGTCGGCACAGGGTAAAAAGTGACATTATCAAAATATGGCCAGAATAGGAAACGCAGACGTGAGTTACTATGATTCAGTACTGATTTACTCTGAGTGTGGACTTTTGGTAAGTGTTTATTGCTGCCAGAAGCTATCGAGGTGCTATGAGAGCTACTGAGGAAGTTATTGTCTTCGGTTGTCACCTTTTTATTCTATTTCGCAAGATGAAAAATCACGTGAACTTGTCGGTTGGGTAAAAGAAGTTCCATTAAAAAATCGCAATAAAATACAAACAGGACTGTAAAAACAGAGTAATATTTCTTATTCTCTATAACTTTTTAAAAATTATACAGCTTGAATTTTTGTTACACCTTTTTATTTTTCTCGAATGCTCATTAAACTCTTACTCTTAATTTTACTTCGTTAAAGTGTACTGTACTATCGATGGAATTGTTTGCAGAGATGGTGACTAACCTAGAGTGGACCATCCGCTGGAACACATGATGACTGCGAAGTGTACATTAGCAGAGGCCAACTGTTTCAACATAACTGTAGTAGTAGCGTTCACAAATGATCCCGCCAGCATACAAGCAGCAGCTACAAAAACACCGCCATCACACTTCATCTTTCCTTTCTTTGTTAGTATTATAATATAAAGCTATTTTTGGCCAGAAAAGAGCTTTGATAGCTTTGTAGACGTATGCACTCTCAAAAAATAACATAGCTGGCATATTGCCTGAAAATAACCGCCGTTAACGTGCTTGACTCACGACGGTATTGAAACAGAAAAAAAGAAGAGATAGAAATTGATACAATTTTTTTTCTAAATGTCAGAAAGTCTATTATATTGGTGTGCAGTTCCAGTTAGATTCTAAGAGTATATTTAATTCAGCTTCTTAACTGAAAGCTATTAAGCTTAATAGTAGTTTCAGCTAGCAATCGCACTAATTAACTTTGACGACCTAATGCACTATGACTTTACGGCCGGGCGTTATCGGTGTCCCGTTCCTTTTCATTTTGCACCCTTGACTTTGACTCTATTCACTACATTTCATAAATCAATGAGTGAAAAAATTTGAAATACATTCAGTTCAAATAGAGAGTGAATTAAGTCACGAATCAAACGTGGAAATTGTGACTAATGCAAAAGTAAAAACGTAATCAAAATGTAAAGTAAAATAAAAAACATAGCAGGACAAGTCCTGACCTATAATTCACAGAATTTTCATTGACTAAACAAAAAACTCGACCTAAAACGGACTATGAATGGATTGAAAAATCATTTAGAAAAAAATCCGATCGAAAAATTGAAAATACAGTAAAAACCAAAGTAAAATTGCTGCATATGAACAAAAACCCGCCCGATTTTCTTTTCATTTCCTGTTTCGCCGTCACCAAAATCATCACTTCAATTTGACTTAAAAGATCGTGAAAATCTGTGAACAGATCTTAAAAAATAAAAGATTCTTTGGAATCTTAAAAAGAAAGGAGAGCATCTAAATAATAGCTGGTGAGAGGCTGACGGCGGCTATTAATAATGAACAAAAAAAACCAAAGAAGAGAATACTCAGTTTCGTTTTTACTAGTTGCATATAAGTTGTATTTTGATTGAATTGTATAACTGTGAACTGTATAATGTGTCATTTCTATTAGTTGCCCTCAAAAAACTCCATTAGAACTACTTATACTCAGTTATCTCTTCAATTGAAGTCAGTAAAAGTGTCTTTAAAATGAAGAAATTTTTGAGAATGAAGTAAACTCCGTCACGTGTGAGCAAAATCATAATCACACAAAAAACAAGTATAATTCTGTCCAATAAGAATGAATAATGAACTAAAGCACGCAATTCCGTCAAAATTTCTTGATTGAAATAATTAACAAAACGCAGATTTGGAGTGAGCGTGACGTCATATGTTGCTAACAAAAATTTTTAAGCCAAAATAAGAACAAATAAATGCACAAGTTCGGAGTTGCAATTTGAAAAAATAAATTGACTTATGGCCTCACTATCTAAACATTTAAAGCAACAGCAAATCGTCATTGTCAACGAGACATAGAAACGTCCTATTTAATTGTAAAAAACCACATCTAAAAAGTCCTAAGCTTAATTTCTTTCGTAAACATCAAACCTTTGCAAAAGTCAATGGAAAAATTTTGAGTAAATGCACGTTCTGAAAACATTCACAACTAGTGTACACCTAATTTGCGGAGACCGAAGGAACTCAAAACTCGTTTGTTGTTCTTCTTGCTGTCTTATGTGTGTCTCAAAAATGGTCTATAATGCTGAACAGTTGAATGTAGCAAGATAGTGATACAAAGTTGCATTTTCTTTTGCTTTTGATGCCAATTAAAAATATGTTCTCGACATCCAAATTATTGCGGAGACCGAAGGAACACAAAACTTTTAAAAAAAGGATGTTGAGAACATATTTTTCATTGGCATCAAAAGCAAAAGAAAATGCAACTTTGTATCACTATTTTGCTACATTCAACTGTTCAGCATTATAGACCTTTTTTGAGACACACATAAGACGGCAAGAAGAACAACGAATACAATCAAAAGATGAAATGAATCATTAAATGTAAACATTACAAAATTTAATCACACACAACTTGCGACTAATTACAATAAGTACTATGACATCAACTATAGGACAACAGAATCCCAAATAAGTTATGCAAATACGTAATGATCAAGTAAAAATCTATCGACTAGACCTATTAAATGGTTTTTTTAATGTCTCATTAGAAAACCATTTTGAAATGTAAATAACTGTAAATAACACTACTAAATGATAAAACATCAAAGACAACAACCAACAAAAATAAAACGTAAAAAAACACTTTTTTGAGAATAAGACGGCACACATAAGACATAAGACGGCAAGAAGAACAACTATTACAATCAAAAGATGAAATGAACCATTAAATATAAAAATTACAAAATTTAATCACACAACATCCTAGAGCCAATGACACCAGTCATCAATATCACTAAGTGATAGGACAACAAACAGAAAAACAAATGCATGCCATAATCGAATTACATGAAATAATCGAATGTTCGTTCAACGACATTTTTTTAACAGAACGGTCAAGTTAAGATAACATTAACCATTTACTTGTAAACATCAAACTAACGCCTGTTTAGGGATTTCAGGAGTGAGTTCATTAGAATGTGCGATTAAACAACGAACATAATAAGAGTTACTTGCAGAAAAAATCTACCTAATGTTTTATAATAAAACATAGTGATAAAGTCACGAGAACCACAAATTATTAGCCGAAACCTTAAATAGGTCTGTTTATGCTTCTTCAGAAAGCCAACTAAACCTGCGACAAATTACAATAAGTACTATGACACCAACTATAGGACAGCAAAATCCCAAATAAGTTATGCAAATACATAATGATCAAGTAAAAAAAACTGTCGACTAGACCTATTAAATGGTTTTTTTAATGTCTCATTAGAAAACCATTTGGAAATTTAAATAACTGTAAAGTACACCACTAAATGATAAAACATCAAAAACAACAACCAACAAAAATAAAACGTTAAAAAAACACTTTTTTGAGAATTCCTACCATGGAGGTTTTCGAAAAAGGAACTTCTGTCCTGCTACACATAACCATTAATAGCGCGTCGTCTTTTACGGTATTGAAATGTTCTATCTAACGATCACTTTTGTTTCAGCAACAGATTTAGTTTCTGAATTCTGTGCTTAGATGTCGAAAAAGTCAAGAGGTCAAGAGTGAAAAATCTATTGGTCAGCGGTTTCAAATCTTACAAGAATCTTGCGAAATGATTTAAAATTTGCAAGATTCTTGCAAGAATCTTGCAAGATATCAATCCAGGCAAAGAATTAAATTTTGGTAATAATGTTTTAGAAAACACCTTTGAAGCAACCTAATCTTTATTAAACAATTCAATAAACCTAAATCAATAAAAAAAATTCTGGCCAGGATTCAACAAATTGTAAACATTTTGCAAGAATCTTGCAAGTTTTTTAATTCTGCGAATTTTGTTTGAGTATTTTTGGAGACTACAACTAACTGAAAACAAATTGAATTGACTGTTACCAAATTTTTGATCAGCAGAACTCATTCTAATTGACTTTTTTTCCTAAATATCTTTTGAATGCGAAAAATCTTTCAAGAATCTTGCAAGATTCTTGAAGATTTTGATTTCCAATACAATTTCCGACAAATAATTAAAAACGTTTCGAGCTATCCGAATCTTTCTTTATAACTTCAATTTACGCAATAAACGACAAATTACTTCCATTTTCTTTCTCTTATTTTTTTCACGCAACATTTTTATAGGGAAACCAGCAGTCGGATTTGTTTGAGACTTTGCAAAGTACCTCACCAAACTAATTCTACAAAACAATCTGCCACCATTTTTTGTTGTCGCAAAAAATCTCATAAATAGAAGCAGGAACGGGTTGTTAGATTGCTTTGTTAAAAAGTTGATGTTGGTTCAAATCCGGGAACCTTGTTTTTAAAAAAAATGCCGAATGTTAACGGTTTTTAATCTTCAAGTGATGTACTTTTATTCAAAAAATCTTAAGGGATCAGAAAGCAAGGAAAAAATGTTTGAAACAATGGTTTTTCTCACAGCCTGGCAAATCCTCAAAAAACTTTGTTTGTTACTAGCTAATGACGACGAATAGCATAACGTTATACTCATCTCAACAGAATTTGTACTCACGCTGAAAATAATATTTTAACATTTTTTATTGAATTAGTGCTTGTTTTACAGGATATGTTTCTCTATCGGAAAGTAACAACTGAAAGATATTTTTCTTATTTCTGTTCCTATAACTCCTAATTACAGCACCAATTTTGACATCAGCGTTCACGGTCTATAGTTATCTGCAGTGATTTTTGCTCTTGTTTGCCAGCTTTATGGATGGATGGATAAAAAATCAAAATTAAAGCAAACACGGAATACGTTTTTAAGTGAAAGAAAAATCTTTTAAAACCAAGGTACAAAAGAATTGACTTTGGCTAAGTGTTTTTCCGCCTAAGATTGCTTTATTAGCTTTAAAGGAGAATTTCAGCCCGCAAATATTATAAAGCATTAAAAGGATAATTCCAGGCATAGAGAACATTCAGCAGTTGTGTATTTATAGTAAACAAAATCGAAGAGGAGTTTCGTTGTGTATCGACACGACGGAGGCATTATTGACTTTTCTTACATGTTTAGGTTCTTCCGTCAAAAATCATATGTCTTACTATATCACAATCAACACACGTATTTCAAAAGTAGATGAAAAACCTTTTGTGTCAAATTTTTTTCTTAATTTACCCGAATTTTCTTCTGCTGGATATTAAGAATTTTAGGTTTTGTGTTCAAGATTTCGTCTTAAAAATGAAGTCTTGAAAAGAAGTTTTCAAGATTTCGTCTTCAGGAGAACTCTTAAAAATTAGAGCGTATTTTGTGATATTCTCTTTATCTCGAAAACTTCTGACCGGTTGACATTTGATACCTGTTAATTCTTGTTATGAGACATTTTTTAATTCAAAAAGAACCACGGGTTAGGTGTAATCGGGCTCAGTGAAAAAGACCTTTACTTTCTGACTTACAAAATTCTTCTCTGAAAAGTCTTCTCTTTTCGAGATCTCTTGATTTCGAGAAAATATGGTTTTTCCCCGTGTTTTTGTAGTTCAATCGGTTTTGCCAGTCATATAAACTGTCTTTAATGCCGAAATTACTAAGGAATAAATTAATTGCAAAAAATGGAATTTCGATATTAGCAAAATTTTGACTTTTTTCAAGTTTCTTTGTATTTTATTCTTATGTCAGCATATTCAGTCCAAATGTTTACTAATCCCACCATTGCCGGTTCTTGATGCAAAAGGAAGGGAGAAAAACAACCAAATCATACTCGAAATGCTCAAAAAATCAGCTTCTACATGAGTTGAGTATTTTTTCCGACAGATGTTTATCTTGTTTTATGTTAGATTTTTATTTTTGGATAGCAGTATGGGTTGGTCGTGACAACACCCTATCAGTATTGCTATAACATTATTTGTAACTTCGCCAATGCTGGTACCAAGCTCGGAATTAAAAAGGACGAGGAAAAACAACCCAACCAAATGATACTCCAAACAGCTAAAAAAAATCTCAGTTTGTAAATGACTTGGGTAAATTTTCCGACACAATGTTATCAATATCATGCTTAGGATTGACATTTTTGTACGTCTGCCTTCCTCATCCAGCCAGCTAAGTAAAGAAGAATTCAAAATTTTGCAAGGTTTTTTATGAAAAGTATAAAATCTTGCAATATTTTCGCAAGAAGAATTAAACTCTTACAATAATCTTACAAGATGAACGCAACAGGGATGTATTATCTTGCAAGATTTTTCGCAAGAAATTGAATTCCTTGATCACTAGGGAAGTCACTAAAAATTGTAATTGAAGAAATAATCTGCAAAAAAATTGCAAACTAATTAAAACTCACATTAATTACCAGAAACTATCAAACCTTTATCAAAACAGCTTAAAAGTAACACAATATTATATCAAACCTAGAAGCATTTTAACAAATTGCTTCAAAAAGCCAATTCAGGGACAAAAATTTTGCTCGCTTGTAGAAAACATTTTCACACCTCAACATCGATATGAACAAAAAAAACCACAGTCTTTTTGCCCAACTCTTCAATTTTGTTCAAAATTCCAAAATTCAGACCACTCCAAAGTTTTCCACGCGTCTCATTAAATGCTTTAGAATTCACTCCAATAAAATTGATTCAATAAGACGATTCTCCAATACTTCTCTTCGAGTCTTAAAAAGACAGCACCCCATTACAATTCAAAGTCTTTGAGTGGTATTTAAAACATAATAGGGCCGCTATAATAGCAGATATAATAGAAGATGTGGGCGGATTTTAAATAACGCTGCAGAATATTTTGTAATACGTTTCACTGTCAACTTTTCTCTTCTCGTTTTATTGTTCCTACTGCCAGTGGGTACTGTATATGTCGCAACGCAACAACATGACCTTAGTATGATATTGAGAATCTCTTTCACAAATCTTACATGCCCTTCAACTATTTCCAAGAATTCTTTTCTTTCTGGGCTTCGCTTTTGGCACACTTAAAACTAGAACTTCAAAGGAAAGGAAAGACGTTAATTCCCGATTAAATAAGCAGGCCTGGTGCGAATCATGGAAGTATCAGGTTGCAGCACAAGGAACACTCCGAGGAAGCAGAGAGTGATTATGGCTGCGTCCACTAGTGTCAATTTCTCCTTCAAAAATATGACAGCTATGATGCAGACAAAGACAGGTGTCGTCTGACTGATCACTGACATGTCTGCCACTGACATGTATTGCACACAAATGGCTTTCAGTGTTATAGTGATCCCATTAATGCATGCCCTGAAACAAACAAACACACTAATTTGTAAGATTAACGTACAAATTGCAATTTCACATGATAAACTTTGTTTTTGGAGACATATTTAATAAACATAAATTTGGCTTGCTCATTTGACTTTCATATCAATCGACGCATAATCATCAAAAATTTAATAGATTTAGATTAAAAAAACTGACAAGCCTGCTGTTCAACTGTGAGTTCATAATGCAAAATTTTGCTTGAAATCATGGAGGCATGATCTTGGAGCGACTCAAAATACTATTGATTCCGTAAAACTGGCCAACCTCCATCTGATGACTTTTCTCTGTATGCAGGCTTGTCAGTTTTTTTAATTTAAATTTGTTAAAAATCTGATGATTATGTGTCGATTGATATATAATTCACACGAATCAGCCAATATTATGTTGACTAAATATGACTTCAAACGAAGACAGTTTATCATGTGAAATTTGTGTGTTTAATTAGATCAATTAGTGTATTCTCAAGAATCAACGATGTTGAGTCCGAGGTGAAAATCTCCAACTTCTTTATCACAAAACTCCTGAACTCACATGGTAAATAATTCTTTGAGACGGTTGAGGCAAGATCAATTTCAACGCATATCACGTGGGATTTGTTCGCGTACTCCCACTGACATCTTGACCCGATTGAAGTTCAAAAAATTGTTTATTTTCAAATTCTACGCGACGTAAAGAATATTCGTCAACTTCTGTCACATTTTTTTGTAATACCTTTGTTAATTTGTTAATGCCTGAAAATTATCCGTGCAATAATATTAGAAATAGAAAAATTTATGTTGACAAAAAGTAACTGCATAGCAGACAGTTTACACTACAGGAGGGCTTTTGTTACTGGCTATCAAAATCAACTTAACATCTTCTATTTTTACGAATTAAAAACTCATTTACAGGCCTGATGATATTACATCACTACAACGCAGAGGTACACCCCAAAACTTTTGCCTAAGTAAAAATCGCGCGAAAGATAGAAACATGAAATGAACGTAATTAGGACACAAGCTTTGTATCTTATTTTTTCGAAAAGTCTTTCCGATCATTTTAGGTATCTATTTTTTGCAATAAATTTGTCTCTAATTCGCAATTGAGCCTAATTAAAAGCGCGCTTTTGAGCAAGCAAAAGTAATTTAAAGCTTTATTAATTGATCATGAAACAAGTCCAGGACGAAATCTGTAAAGATAAAAGACCCTGTCAAATGTAACCCTGTCAAATGTAACCCTGTAAATGTAACCCTGTAAAAAGCAGCAAAAAATTGATGGACACCTATAAACCTGTAAATGGGCAGAGAAAATAATGATTTGAAAATTAATAGACCACGTAAACCTGTAAAAGGATGGAAAAAGCGGTCGAGCTATGAAAGGATTAATCACAAAAAAATATTGGACTCCCAAAACAGACGCAGAATTGACGGATATTTCAGAGAAAAAAATGCTAGACACCTGTTAACCTCTAAATATACGCAAAAACTTTGAACAATCCTAATTTAACAATTCATTTGCTGAATTCAAATGCAAATCACTCATTGAATCAATTTTAGCAAGAAAAAAACACGTATCAATTCTCATGTGATTTTTTACCAGAATTGCCCTCTGTCCAACTCTATCTTGTTATGAACAAATAAAAGGAGTTAATAAATTGGTACAGGACAAACCTTCGTTTTATTGATTGAAAACTTTACCTAAATGGTATATTTTTGATGAAATAGCCAATTCAACCATAGAGCAAAAAAAGAAAAATTTTTCAGAATTTATTTTACTCGTGAAATTTTCCAGCAACTCCCTAAAAAAAGCTTTGATTGATGCCAACTCCATTTCCCGACAACTCGCATCAGATAAAAATGTAGTGATAAATTTGAGCTCCATATGGCATATTTTTAACCTGTAAAGCGCTTTCAATCAGTTATTTCCTATCAATTAACAAACACGCCTTGAATTAGGCTTAATTGCAGATTATAGATACCTTCAATGCGCAATTCCTTTCAATTTTGCCTGTTTTTGCTAAAAGATCTATTTTTCACAGTACTGTTGCATTTTCAATGTATTAACAAAGTAAAAACGAACAAGAGGTACGCAGGTCGGAAAAATTTGCCCTTGACAATTTGGGTATACCTCTGCGGCGTAATGACCACTTGGTAATTAAACTTCGATATCAATATACTAATAAGCATAAATTTTTATGACCCCCAGGCGCACGTGCTATTTGTTTACATAGTAACGTGCTATATAACAACATATCATTTGTAAGGGGGGTCATAAAAAACACTGGCGGCCGAAACAGAATAGATCCAGATTTTGATATCATCGTTTGCCTAAACAAGAGGTTTTGCCTACCAATGGAATTGAGATAATATATTATGATGACTTACCAGAGACCACAATGTAACGTTGATGATCGCCATCCAAATATCACAATAAAAAGGGATCTTTTTTTTGGTGTCCCAATTTTTCACCCCTATTCATTTAACCCCCTATTATTTAACCCCGATTTCTTCACCCCTGTATCATTTGACCCTCTATCTTGTAACGCCTCTATCATTTCACCCCGATTTTAAACTTTCTATAAAATAAGGAATACTAAATTTGGAATATAATCATTTGACCACGCCTCCCGGGCCATGGCCAAGCCTCAGCGGCCCGTGGGAGTTGATATGAAACTATCACAACCGAACGTGGGATCAAATTATCCACTTAATTATGACAAAACACGCCTTTAATGTCGACTGCTAATTGGCGGAATGAAATGATTGAGGAGTTAAATGACAGAGGGGTTAAATGATTGAGGGGTTAAATGATGTGGTGTTAAAATATGCGGGGTTAAATGAATCGGGGTGAAAAGAAGTAGAACCCTTTTCTTTTGGCCCAACCAGCTTCGTGGGCAAATAATTTTAGCGCTCCCGTATGCACTTTCTAGTTTCTTAAAAATGTTATGCAACAAAACATAATTTGTAAGATGAAGAAAACAATAGCGAGCGAAACAAATACGTTCAAAATAAATTTATCACGAAATCAACCTATATTCGCATATCTCAAACAGAGTTGAAAATCCGTCAAAGGTATCTTAATTTGAGGCATTGTTTTTCCGTGTGAACCTTATACGGGATTCATAATTTTTACTTTGGGGTATCTGATAAACTATCACTAAGTATTATCTAAACTGCACAGGTAGGCAAGACCAATTGTGATTGACGATAAAAAAAGATTTTGAAATTTAATTAGAAGCTGGTGTATTATCATGGTCAAAATTTGCGTTTTACACTTCGTAAAGCTAGAGAGTGCAAAGTACGGGTTAGGCGACTCTGCTTCAAATCACTGAATTTTTCTAGCATTTATCGAGAACCACGCAACTTTTTAAGATGTTCGGCCAGAATTTCAAAGCAGTGACTTCTGCAGAGTGACTTAACGTGCATGTTGAACAGAAAACGAAAATGACGAAAGCCAAGGGAAGCCAACTTCTGGCAATTTCTGTAACTACAGAGATTTGGCATTTTACAACGTTCATGTGTGTGTTTTAGCATACTTTTGACGTTCAGTTTATCTCTGTTAATTATTGTGAGCCAGAATCTCTGTGGTATTCAAAAGTTGCAACAACTTTTGTTTTATTATTATGATAATAGGTTATCTGGGTCTTTCTCATGCACTCAAAGTTGTTTCTGATCAGGCTATTACCACCCGGAAGTGACCTCTGATGAGACCATCCTCAGACCCAAGTGACCTCTTATCATATATTGAGCGCTCTAACCAAATCCCACTCACTGTATTTTGTTACACCGTTTGCCTAGGACTTCGGTCTGATCAGAGGACACTTCCGTCTGGCACCTCAACCTGGGGTATACGATATCTGACCACTAATCTGGGGTACGGGGCTATAATGGGAAAGACTCGATTATCTTCCTACACATTGTCATGAGAATTAACTAGAATAAACAATATCTGACTTTCGTTTTATTGATTGAAAAATTTACCTAAATGAAACGTTTTTGATGAAATAGTAAATTCAACCATAGAGCAAAAAAAAGAAAATTTTGAAACTAAGAGACATTTCAGAATTTATTTCATTCGTGAAATTTTCCAGCAACTCCCTAGAAAAGGCTTTGGTTGATGCCAATTCCATTTCCCGACAACTCACATCAGATAAAAACATAGTGATAAATTTGAGCTCCATATGGCATATTATAAACCTGTAAAGCGCTTTTAACCACTTATTTCCTATCAATTAACAAACACGCCTTGAATTAGGTTTCATTGCGGATTATAGATACCTTCAGGAAGCAATTCCCTTCAATTTTGCCTGTTTTTGCTAAAAGATCTATATCTCACAATACTGTTGCATATTCAATGTATTAACATAGTAAAAACGAACAAGAGGTACCCAGTTCGGGCAAATTAGTCCGTGACAATTTGGGTATACCTCTGCGGCGTAATGACCAATTGGTAATTAAACTTCGATATCCATATACTAATGAGCATAAATTTTTATGCCCCCCAGGCGCACGTGCTATTTGTTTACATAGTAACGTGCTATATAACAACATATAATTTGTAAGGTGGGTCATAAAAAACACTGAGGGCCGAAACAGAATAGATCCAGATTTTGATATCATCGTTTGCCTAAACAAGAGGTTTTGCCTACCAATGGAACTGAGATAATATATAAGGATGACTTACCAGATACCACTATTTAACGTTGATGATCGCCATCCAAATATCACAATAAAAAGGGATCTCTTTTTTTTGGTGTCCCGCTTTTTCACCCTATTCATTTAACCCCCTATTATTTAACCCCGATTTATTCACCCCTGTATCATTTGACCCCTCTATCTTGTAACCCCTCTATCATTTCACCCCGATTTTAATCTTTCTATAAAATAAGGATTATTAAATTTGGAATATAATCATTTGACCACGCCTCCGGGGCCACGCCTCCGGGGCCATGATTGACGATAAAAAAATATTTTGAAATTCAATTAGAAGCTGGTGTAATATCATGGGCAAAATTTGCGTTTTACACTTCGTAAAGCTAGAGGTTGCAAAGTACGGGTTAGGCGACTCTGCTTCAAATCACTGAAATTTTCTAGCATTTATCGAGAACCACGGAACTTTTTAAGATGTTCGGCCAGAATTTCAGAGCAGTGACTTCCGCAGAGTGACTTAACGTGCACGTTGAACAGAAAACGAAAATGACGAAAGCCAATGGAAGCCAACTTCTGGCAATTCAACTTCTGTAACTACAGAGATTTGGCATTTTACAACGTGCATGTGTGTGTTTTAGCATACTTTTGACGTTCAGTTTATCTCTGTTAATTAATGTGAGCCAGAATATCTGTGGTATTCAAAAGTTGCAACAACTTTTGTTTTTTTATTATGAAAATAGATTATCTGGGTCTTTCTCATGCACTCAAAGTTGTCTCTGATCAGGCCATTACCACCCGGAAGCGACCTCTGATGAGACCATCCTCAGACCCAAGTGACCTCTTATCATATATTGTGCGCTCTAACCAAATCCCACTCCCTGTAATTTTGGTACACCGCGTGCCTTGGACTTCGGTCTGATCAGAGGTCACTTCCGTCTGGCACCTCAGCCTGGGGTATACGATATCTGACCATTAATCTGGGGGGAGGGGGCTATAATGGGAAAGACTCGATTATCTTCCTAAGCATTGTCATGAGAATTAACTTGGATAAACCATATCTGACCTGTATGTAAGCAGCTTTCTCTTAGACCAAGCAACTTCTGCAATATCTCTTCTCCAGAACAGTGAAAGCACTATTGAACTCAGCAGAATGTGAGCAGCGGATCTAGCCAGTAGAACAAATACAGGGGTAACTGGCAAAACATTGGCGAGGGCTAAATAGGTGCTGTCCGTTAAGGAATTCAAAACGGCTAGAAATAGTCCAACCAAGTTCAACTGAAGACCTTTCATTCGAGAAGCTGTTCATCGAACGATAACTTGTTACTGTATGCTGAACAAATAAAATGAACATGAATAATATGTGAACACTTCAAGTTTTGCTACTGTTTTTTTGGAGCAAATGATCTCAACATGAATAGTAGGATCCGCTATTGTATGTTATCATGATTCTTTTAAACAATGTACATGTATTATTATCAAGCCGACCCACATTTTAATTCAAAAACCTCTTACATCGCTCATATTTCTAAAAACGAACATTCCATCAGTTGCCAAAATTATCAGCTAAGATAATGTTTTGGTTATGTGGTTGCTTTGCGATACGATTGGCTTTGATCTGCAAAATAGATCTAAGGTCAAATGAGAAAAATTAAAACTTGGATCCAAAAGGATAAGAAAGAAAGGCATGTTTCACAAGAAACCAAGCTGTCTATCTAATCTAGACAAATTGACAAATGACTCTGTTTCATTATGCTGAGCAAACAGAATGACCACTAATACTACATAATCATTCATAATAACTGCTTGACAAAATAGGGTTTGTAAATATTTAAGTAGGATTTGCAACTGTTAGGTCAACGTGATGAGCAAGCATGTTGGCACTGACTGCTATAGAAGGAGCCGAACACTTTGTTACCACAAACCTCTCAATTTCTGCTTGGGTTTATCTGTGTTAAACTTCTTCACTAGTTAAAACAAGATTTGCTATCTTAATTGGAACCGAAGAGCCACCCGCTTCCTTCGCTCGTGAACAAACTTTTTGTTTTCATACACTTGTGTGAACAAACTAATTTGTGTTTTTGCCCTGATTCGAGAACGGAATTAGCCATAACAATCTATGTATCATGCTAAGGTTTCAAACATCCCGAGTCGGAAAAAAAGTTAATCTTGCAAGATCTTGCAAGATTCTTGCAAGATTCTTGCAAGATCTTGCAAGATTAACTTCTTCTTGCAAGATCTTGCAAGAATCTTGCAAGAATTAACTTTTTCTTGCAAGATTCTTGCAAGAACTTGCAAGATTAACTTTTTTTTGGAAGAAAAAAATCGGCTCAAAAAACATTAAAAAAACATAAAAAAAGCGCTCAAAAATAGCCGAAAGAGCTGTCCTAGGTCCTTATCCTAAGTCCTATCTTAGCAACAAAACCTTTTGAAAACGTCAATCAATTATACATGGGCAGATTTTAGGATTAAGGAAATAATTCCCTTGTTTTTTTTTTCAATAAAAAGAATGTGAGAACAGCGCTTTTAAAGACTTAATGCACGTTAAATAGTGCATTTTTGTTAAAGAAAGTTCAAAATTTCCAATAGCATCACTAACAAACAGGCATAGTTACGAATTAATCGGTTGCGGAAAAAACCCACGAAACCCCCCCCCCCCCCCCTTCATTTTAGATAGGAAATAAACCCCCAAGGAAGTAAACCCCCACGGAAATAGACCCCCACGGATAAAACCCCCAATTTACTATAAAAGAGTTGCGCATTTAGCGCGTTTGGCCATGCCTCGCGGGCCATGGCCATGCCTCAGCTGCCCGTGGGAGTTGATATGAAACTATCACAACCGAACAAATTATCACGACCGAAATTCAATTTTAAAATGGGGGTTTATTTCCGTGGGGGTTTATTCCGTGGGGGTTATTTTCGGTGGGGGTTATTTTCCGTGGGGGTTTGTTTCCTATCTAACGTTAAGTGGGTTTTTTTCCGTGGGGGTTCATTTCCTAGACCCGAATTAATTATTTATGAAAAAAATAACAACCAAAAGTCATTGATAAAGATAAATTTTATGCTTTGGCAGTTTCGTACAGGTCAGGTCTCTATTTTCATGTGGAAAAAACAAAACAATCATTTGATTTTTAATCTGTGTTTGACTTTTGTTACAAGCGAAATGCTCATATGAATATTTGCGCAATGTTTAAATCAAGTATTCAACACAAATTCTTACCTGAATGTAAATTACTTCGAGCTGCGACAAGTTTTTTTTAGTTTTGAATTTGGAATCCCCGCTGTCCATCGCTAGCCGCATAAACATAGGAACCAATTGAAAACGATTCGACAATACTCCTGCGATCCTGATTAAACCTTTAAAATCTGTTTGCCTGTGTTGTTCACATTATTGCGCAATGAAGACTACTACTGAGAGCATTTTTCTCAAGTTTTCTCGATTCAAACATGATGACTTTCTACATTAGTCTTCAACATTTTTTTCCTTATGTCCGTATGTTAAAAATTTTGAACTAGATTGAAATATTAATTATGCTGTGGAACATTGCAATGGAATTTTTTTTAAACAATGATCTTTTAGCAGTATTCAAACATAGCAGCATCTTTATGATATCGTGAATCAACTTTTTGCTTTACAAATCGAAGAGATAACTTTTTAATCGATGTGTCTTATTCAACGATAGTGTTAATGGAGCTTTGCATGTTTTAAAAAAGATACGACAAAAATGAGGAGAGGAGACAACGAAGTGACTATTTTTTCCTGCCTTTCATGACGGAGATCAAGAAGTGTGAGAAATTTTAAGCCAGTGAAAAGTTTAGTTTGTATTTGTCTTCTTTACTTCAATTTTGTTACGCTGTTTAAAAATAGTGGGTTTTTGCAAAAAATTGTGCGTACCCCAATGGGGCTACACTACTTGGGTAAAATAGGAAACATCAAGTACACATTCTCGATTTTATGGGGTTTTTCAAGACACATGTACTCGGGTTGAAAATCTGAGCGTGTGTGGAAAACACTGACTAGTATAGCTAGGCTAATTTAGCTCAAATTTTTTTCAAAATTTGTTATATGCGCCCCCAACATTCACAAAGAGCTATTGCCAAATTTCGGGACAATCTTTTGTCACTGATTTCGACGCAATCAGTCATTAGTTTCCATACTATAAGCAACTAATTTCCGCGTAACCCATTTACAATTTAAATTATCGAAATGAAATAAAGCCTGATTGCTGATTAATTTCCCTCTCGATACAATTAGTGGATTAAGACAAAAAGTGGTTATACAACTACCCATAGCGATGTTCACAAGAAGAAAGAAGCCTTCACATTTGGTCTCAATTAATTACTAAAAAAATCCGGCATAAGTGTAAGGCTCAAATAAGTGTTATTGTATAATCACAATGGATGAATATTTGTAAGTGAACACATGTGACAAATTGTAAATAAATTGATTGTCATATATCGGACCAGGTTACAGGTTATGGTCACTCGATTCCAATAACGGTCAAGTCTTTTGAAGTTTGCCTTCTCAAACATTGTTGCGTATTTTAGGTTAGGTGTCAAAGTAAACAAAAGCTTTCTATTTTTATAGAGGTTGATTGTCGAGGTACTTTGTTCTGCGGAGGTTTATTCTAGATTACGGCCTCTCAATAGGATTTGAGCATCTCATCAGGTAATAGAGCTCTGCAGGTTTTTCTCTTTTACCTTACTATTCCATCACACAGACGTTTCGTCATTCGTAGGTGTTCTTTTCTTGTTAAGGAACTGGTCAAATAAATTCTGAATTTATGCCAGTTGATAATATATTTTTGCAATACTCTCTTCCAGTATTTTCTAAATGTTAATGACGTCACTTAGTGGGGCCAGTTTTCTTTATTTTCTCAACATATCCCCGTTTATTTTGAGTTTGGAGATTTGATAATTTGAGCAATCATATGGAGCTTGAAGACAGTTAGCAAGAGCGCTTTGTGCTGAGAAAAGAAGGATTGGTTTTATTTTTTAATTTGTTTTACAGAAAACTTTAAAATTTTTAGTCCTCTAGAAAAAGTAAGCATAAAATAATCATTATTTAATTTTTTTTCAGGCGAAATCTGAAAAAAATTACCTACTCAGGAATCTAGTTTCTAATTTGGTTTATATTTTTTACTCTGAACTCTGATTATAACACAACTTCAGGAAGTAGATTTTTTCATTGTATCACAGACAATAAGACTTTTGAAAAAAAAGAAATAGAGAAAATTTTGAGAAAAATGAACTCTTATTCAAAGATCCTATAATTTCTTTAGCACTTCATTCAAAGATGAATGGCTTGAGAATATTTTTTTCCAGAAACTGAGAACGCAATTTTAGATTTCTGCTTAGAAAAAAATTACAAAAACAGAGCATTATTTTGAAAATTACCTTGAAAATGAGTATTATCAGTATCTTTGAATAATTGCTTTTTTGTTTCCAAGGAAAAGATGTCTAGACAAGTTTTTGGCTTCTCTCAGTTGATGCCCCCGTAAAATTAACAATAAGCAACAACCTTAAAACTGTGAAAAACGCGTTAAAGTTTTTTTAGAAAACCAACTTCAGTCAGCAACGACATTAACAAGTTTTGTTTTCAAGAGGATGCAATCTTCAGCAATTCCATTTTTACTCCAAACATTTTACTAACCATATAATTAAGCTGTTAAAAACGTTGGTTTGTTTTTCGCATCACCGTAATATGTTGCAACTTTATAGGCGTTTCTTCTTTGTTGATAAGTATTTATTCTCATTGGTAATCCAAAAACCCGAAAACTATCAATATACAACAACTATTTATAGTTAAGAAATTTAAAAGAAGTAAAGAATTAAAAAACAAGAAAAAATGATTAAGGGTAAGTAGTATGTATTACAGATAATTTTCTTGTTATTTAATTGTAGAGAACTCTTTCGCGTTTTAATATAGAAGTAACAGTGTCTAGTTGTCAGTAATGAGGAAAAAATGAATTATATTCCAGTCACATTTTGGAAAAAATTCTTTCAGAAATTCATTCAAACCACCTTAAGAAAACGTTGATTCCAGTTTATGAGTTTCAGAAAAAAACACAGAAAACCAGTTATAAGCAAAATAAATGTTTTCAATAAAAAATTTCTTAGAGACGTCTCAAAAAATTTTGCGTTAACAGCTGATCACTAGAAAGTTGACAAACTTTTGCAACCTACTATACTTCTTGTTTAGCAGGTTGCAAAAATGATTTTCAATGAAGGATTTGAAAACAAATGGTTTATTAGTTTTTACTGAGTAGTGTTTAAAAATATTCTATTAATTTAAATACCAATGAAAGATTTGAAAACAAGAAGTTTAGTAGCTTGCAAAAATTTATCGAACTTTCCAGTGACCAGCCGTTAACGCAAAGTTTTTTGAGACGTCTCTAGAAATTGTTGATTACAAAAACAAAAAAAATGAATGCTTCTACTGAAATTTTCCATTGAAAACATTTATTTTGCTCATTACTGGTTTTCTGTATTGTTCTAAAACTCGTAGATTTGAATCAACGTCTTCTTCGGGTGGTTCACAAGAACTTTCCTGTTTTTTGGATCATCTGCCATTGCTTAGTTAATATTCGCTGTTCAAGAAAGATTGTTTTTCTGTAGTCTATTTTGATGAGACTATTTGATCATACATCTGGTACATAAAGACCACAAAAAGGTTTTATATCAGATTGAAGTAAACTATCACATTATTTGCTTATACTTCGATCAAGTCGAAACAAAAATCTAACGTTTTTTCATTCTTCGTCCGTTTGTCGGTATTCTGCAATATGTTGAGCCGCGATTTGGAAAGATAAGCGAAGTTTAAATGCAGACTAATTTCAAATACACATATAACAATGGCTAAATAGTTGGCTAACGTTGCTAATTATGATGCTTTACGACCAAAAAAACATAGCACAAGCAGGGCTAGAAATTACTAGCAACTACCGGTACCAAATCTTGCGAGTAAATTTACTCACGTTTGTAACCACGTTTCATTTTACCATCTTAACATTGTACGTGTAAAACGTACTTAAAAGCTACAATTATGAAAAGGCAGTGCCCTAATTAATATTTCAGTCAGTGTTTTCCCCTTTTAAACTCAAAGTTGAACAGTGAAATCTACTCTCGGCTGCAAAATATATTCTGTGGAGTGGTGCTTTTTACGCAAACTTGCCGTAATTAGATTTCACTTAATTGGGGAGAGCATATTAGGTCTTCAAGGACTGGAAGCAAAAGTGTTTTTAAATGGATTCCAGTTCGCTTTTAAGTGAATTGGCTAAAAATAAAACTAGATTTCACAAATTAGCAACAAATATAATGGACTAAAAGTGCAGCATAGTCCACAAACCGTCCAAAGATGACAGTGGAGAACAAACAAAGAGAATAAAGTTCGCGGCAGATTAATTGCAGTATAATCCTCCATTTTAGGAATCAATGTTGATAAAAGTGTTTACGTCATGTCGGCCACTTGTTTAGGAAAAGAACAGAACATAAGAAAGACAAGTGGAGAAATAAATTTCCATCATTGTTGGTACTTGAATATTTGTTTGTTGCAAAGCTTTATTAACGCGACTGTCCAATAAATTTTATATAGGGTTTTATGCAAATGCGTAGCTCCTTCAACCGTTTCACTTTTTGGCCAACCTTCCATTTATTTTTTGGTCAACCAGCAATTGTTTTTTTAAATGTCTTCATTCAGCAATTGATTTTCTATTTTTGACGTTCGGTTTGCCAGAGAGATAGTGAAACTATAATGCTTACAAATATAGGAAACATTCAATTTGTTACGGCTATTTGTTTTCAAAAATGTCCTATTTTGTTTGAATTTATGTCATAAACTTTTGAGTGACAAAATACAAACAACAGACTCAGACAATCATCAAAAGTTAAATATGGCGATGACAGCAAGTGTGAAGCCCAATTTATTTGGTTGCTGTAGTAAACATACGATCTTCGGTAACGCCAAAACCGGTATTAAGGTATTCCCAGCCTTTTTTTGCTTTCATTGTGAAATCTCCACCGATTTTTTCACTATTGGTTAGTGAAAAAATTATTTGAAGAGTTTTGATTGGTTCTCTTTTTTGCCAGTTTTTTTCAAGTTTTTGGGGGCACAAATGCAGCTCCCTAATACATCTTTGCTGTTTAACATTTACGCTTTTTCATCGCTTCATTGACGGACGAAGGCTAAAAATAATGATACAGCAACTGCATCTCTTGCTCTTTATTAGCTTGCGTACGCTATGACAGTTTATTGGCAAAGTTTTAAAAGTGTATTTAAGTTTTACACGTCTCTGCAACGGCTACACATTATTCTAGTCAAATAAAACTTTAAGTTCTAGCGAAGTCTAGTTTGGCAAATTTAACGGCCATCAAAAAATAAGAAAAAAATAACAACTAAATTGATGGAGATAAACTAAAGTCTGGTGTAGAGAACAAATATGTTGAAAGAATGTAAAGAAAACGAAAATGGAATTTCTTCGGCAACAGGATTTCCATGTCAACAGGTTTTCGTTTGCAATAATCAATGGTAACAAGTTTTCGATTTCTGATTTCAGTTTTTCCTGAATTTTTGGGCCTTTACTGCTTGTAACAATATTTACTATAACAGGCTTCGATTAAAAAAGCAAATATTTGTTAAAGAATTCTGACATTTTTTTTGAATTCCATCGTCGAATCAACATTGAAAAACAAGTTTGCTGTAATTTGGCTGTTGTTATTCCAAAAAGCTGGGAATCATCTTGTTGCACGCGACTTTGGGATCCATCAACCTAAACTTTCGACAGTTTTAAATTTAATTGTCCAAGAGTCTAAGGAAGTTTGAAGGGGCAAACTTTTCCAATTGAACCTCGTGGCCCTTGGCAAAAAAGTCAAATCTCAATAAACTTTTATTTTTGTGGAATCGAATGACAATAATGTGTCTCCGTTTTTCACAATTCATATACTTCTCGGGTCCAAATTTTAATGGAATTAATTGAGACCTAATTCATAGACCCAATTATTCTTATGAACAGTGCTAGGGGTAATCGTCAAACCGCTTATTGGCTTAAAGTACTAAAAGAGGAAAATTTTCGAAATTTATCACCAATTAGGCTTTTGTGCATTTCGGTAACAAGAAACTGTAACCGTGTGAAAGCGTGAAGTAGAAATGAGTTACTCCTAGTGTGGAAATGTGGGACCTATGGCGTGGAAATGAGCAACGAACGTTTGTCATAAGTTTTGATTCCATCCACAAAACGTAACGTAGTGAAAATGAGAGCACGTATAACCAATTTTAGAGCGGATTTGATTTAATTTTGCCTAATGTCATTCGTTTCCATACACGCTTACAACTCTAACCTTGCGTCTAGCTATGCGTTTTGAGAAAAATCTGTTTTATCATTGATCACTTTTTTGCTTTGCATGAAATTATGTAGTAAAAATTTGCAATACATAAAGAGTTCAATTTTTTTGCATATTTATCTTAAGTCATTTGGGAATGAGAAATTTGGTAATCATTTCTCAATTTCTTTATGCCTTAATGTTTTTGGAACTTCCAAATCAAAACAACAAAATTTGCTCAAAATGTCATCAGCATATAATATGAGTTTACCACTAACTGTACTATAAAATTTTGCATCATTAGGTTACTCGAAAAAGCAAGAGAGTTAGTTTTGTACTTCAGTAGTGATAGGTATTTTGCTAGCTTTCTTTATTTCAAATTTATAGTCTTGAAGGGGTGTTGATTCTGAGAGACAGTTTTCACGATGACCATCCGGTTGAATAAATTTTGCATCAGTTTTTCTCATGACGGTCTGTGAAATTTTTGAGAAAGCTAGATTATTCGAATCAAGAATTTATTTAAAATTTTGTCCTCTCAGTTCATTTCTAAAGCAATAAACGTTCAATTTGCATACATTTCTGCAGTAGTTTTGCATTTCGGTTCCTTGCGCTACTTGAATGATTAAGTTCAGTTTATGAATTGCTCTTTAGGTGGCATTACAATAAGCTCTATCCTCAAGTTTGTCTCGTGCTAAAACTAATTTCCACGAGTTTGGTTTGGATTTTGCATGGAACACTTGTCAAAACTATTTGTTTGCAGAAAGAAGTAGTCTGCTTATTTTTTGGGAAAAAATCTTTGCCCTATGCTACAGTCTTAGGTAAAAAAAACTCGTTTTTAGGCAAAAATTGCTCCTGTCGGATCAACTGATCGACTAAAATAACTTTATAGTCCAACATTAGGGTATTTCTTTAGGAAAACAAATGGGCTCGGCTCACCCTTGCTTGGAAAGATTTTGTCATAATGCCGAATTCTATGAGTAAGTATTCGGAATTCATTCATTTTCACAGTAGGAAAAGAAAATTTGAAAAACAAATCTCACAAAAATTTTGAATGGCTTCTGAGGGAAAACAATGAACAAAAGGTAGCCCCGACATATCTCGTCAAAAACAACCATTAAACCAGATTTTTTGGCAAACGCTCAACACCTTGGTTCTCTCACGTCCAATTGCAGCAGCACCAATTCACAGATTCATAATGGGTCATCCCATTACAGCTCCAACATTATGTTACGAGGGGCTATACGTTATTTGAACGCTAAGCCGGGAGGCTGTAACGGGAACAGACCCGTCAAAATTCTCCGAATGCGGAACACCCACATAATTTTCGAATTAAAATGACTCAAAGTACCACACTATCTTTCTAGTTTAAGAGGAGATCATTAGAAAGAAACTACCCAGCTTCATTCAACATACACTATGGCATAATTTATCGATTGCAACAGCCAAAGTAATGTAAGGGAAGGGGATTATACTAGAATGCAACAATATAATCCAATATAAAGCGATTCCTATAACGAACTTCAAGTAAGTAGTGGGAAAAAGTGCCCTGTGCGCAGAATTTGGCTTTTGTCAAAATGCTCATTTTGCACTCGGATCATCATCAAAATGGGCATTTGTCTGACGTATTTACTCAAATTAAATTTTTATTTTACCTATACCCTACGTTTTATCTCTAACTGCATCTCTGATTATATCTCTAACTATGTCTTAGGTGTGAATGGGAAAACCAGCCACAACTATGGCTTTTGCCTACTCTATGGTTTTGCTTTAGATTATAGTTTTGGTTTATATTATAATTTTGATTTTAACTCGAGCTAAAGCCAAACCTATGTTCTCAACCATAACAATAGATAAGGTTTTTACCAAAGCCCTAGCTCTGACACACAGGGCGCTTTTTTCCCACTACTTGGGTTAGGTCTATATTATATTTATGAACAAGTTCTATGGACTTATCAATAGTATGACGAAATCTAATTCTTTGCAAATAGATACATAATCTACATTTGTCTTTTTTAAAATCCAAAGTAAGTAATATGTTTACAAACTATACACAAACTACAATTTATATACAGATCTGGCTTATTAAAATGCTCACTCATTTGATCAGTTCTACATCTTTCATTTATTACAGTATCACATATAAAACATTTATAAGGCTGATCTCTAGATTTATCACAACATTTACTCCATGGCTTATGTTCATAATTATTAAACTCTAGAATAATTTTTTTTCAAACTGATTTTTTATTACTAAAAATGAATACTAATGGCCGATTCGAGTGCGACATTTGCAATTTATCTTTCAAATCAAAGAAAGAATATCTCAAACATACTTCAACAAGTGAACATATAAGACAAACTGAAAAAAATTTAATCGATGACGCTGAAGCTGAAACTGCGGTTGACGTTGATATTAAAGCTATTACTAAATCTAAAGCCAAAGCTAAAGCCGAAGCTGACAGAGAAGTTGATGATTGTATTGTATATTCAAGAAAAAACAACTGTATATATTGTAAAAAAAATTTACAAGCGAGAAGTCTCTAAGAACACATGAGAATATTCACTGGAGAGGGAACCTAGAATCTAGTGTTATATTTTATATTACTTCCTCTTTTAATCATCACCATCTCTGTATCAGCAGATTAGATGAAGGCTATGTTACTGATATTAATGAAGCTGTAAATTATGTTCTAGATTATATTATAGCGTGTAAACCTTATAAATATAAAGTCACTGCTAATTGCTTGTATAAGAAGAGGACACCAGATGGTGAACAAATAAAAACTAGACTTGTAAATCTAAAGACTGATGAACATATGACTAGCACTAGATCTTAACCAATGGCTAGAGCTATCTAAAGAAACATTTGAGGGTCAAAGCTATGACTATGAATTTAATGGTGTAATAGATATTCAACTAACTGTAGAGATAACTGAACCACAACAGTAACTTGCCAGATGACTTAAAACCAAAACTAAAGCTATATTGAACAGAAAGAATATTAAAAACAAACGTGTTAGACTATCCATCACTGCGGCACTATATACCGTGGATAAAGATATAAAGATGGGACCAGGGAAAGAAAATATGTAACTAATCTGGTCGGTGACTATGAATTAGGTGAAAGTGATTACTAGCATAAAACCAGAATCAAAGATAAATATAAATTTAATACGTATAAATACAAAGATATATATATATATATATATATATATATATATATATATATATACAAATATATATAGGTATATATATATATATATATATATATATATATATATATATATATTTATATCTGAACGTTTTGTTAATGGCAAAGTCAAAATACTAGTAAGATGTAATTTTAATTACTCTAAAGATAAAACAAACCTTAGACAACTACCTTGGAATAAACACTGTAAATAATGGAATGACTCTGAAACTAAATATAATGAACTCAATTGTTGTGTACAAATAAAACCAGAGTTTTTTTGCTCAACCAAAAACATATAATATTCAAGAACTTCAAAAACAACAAGAAGTAGTGAATGTCATATACGCTGCTATCGATTGTTATATGGAAGGTATTAATAGAAGTATAGGAAATAACATGTTTGTAATATCTAAGCACGTGCCTTTTTCAGTTGGCTTTAGCTGGGGCAATAATTACTACAAAGCCTATTTTGTTACTGATTGTATTGAAGATTTTGTAAAAGGCTTATTAAACGTAGAAAGTAAATATAATATCAAACTAAGCAAACCCATGACTTTTACTAATGAAGAAGAACTATACCATAACGTTTAAAGTTTATGGATAGTTATAGTTTTATGAGCACAATACACTAAATGGCTGAGATTTATAATCTAACAAACAAATCACTATACCCATACGCGTATATCAAACATGAGCTATCATATTATAATAAATTAGGTAACCTAACCACGAGAGGACTTCAAATCTGCACTAAAAATCAAGCTAACATCTCAAGAAGAAGTTGATAACAATAATATAGCTAATAGCAAGAAGGTTGGTAAAGAACTAACACTAGAATACATTCATAATGATATTCATATATTACAATATGGTTTTATCTCATGTATTAGACTGAAAATAAAAACAAATAAAATCAACACTCTATACTAAATAAGCCTTCCCGGTTATAAATTTGATTGTTTTCTAATAATAAGTGGGGTAACTTTAGATATCACTTAAAATGGACAAATGCTAAAAGACTTCATTGGTGCAATAAGAGGTGGTACATGTGGTCTATGGGCAATACATTTGTGAAATGTTTCATCTTTAGCTCTAGTCCGGACTTTAGTTTTGACTCTAATCCTAACTATATTTATAGTCAAGACTCTAGTCAAGGTCCATGGTGCATCAAGACCGGAGGTCCATGGCGCAGCGTGATCAAAAATTCATCCAATACATAGACGACAAAAATCTAAACGGCTATATTTGAAGATAGAAACTATCATACAAAGTTTAGCTTTACAGACATATCTCTAGACAAAAGGCTAATTACTAGTGATGATAGTGACTATGGATATTGTGTTATTTGTGAGATAAACTGTAAGGATAAATGTAAAGTTAAAACTAGATGTTTACAACAGGCAAATACAGAGGCCCAGCATGTAAGATATTTAATCTCAATTATAAAGATCATATATTTATACCAGTTGTATTCCACAATAGCAAAGGCTATGACTTCAATCTACTATTTGATGAGATATTCATACATAGACGCTAATCCAAGACATAGACGCTAACAATCTATACGGCTATATTCGCAGGTAGAAATCATCATACAAACTTTAGCTTTACAGACATATCTTTAGACAAAGTACTAAATACTAGTGATGATAGTGACTATGGTTATTGTGTTATTTGTCAAATAAACTATACGGATAAATGTAAAGATAATACTAGATGTTTACAACTACTCCCACTTATAAGAAAAGTAGCAAATAATGAATTAGGCTATAGACAAAGAGAGAAAGATAGCACAAGAGGAGAAAAACCATAATCATAGACCAAAACAATAAAACAGAATATCCAATTCAACATAAAATGCTCAAATTTGTTTTTAGTATGGAAGCAGAGGTTACTAAAGAACATAGAATAAATAAATTTAAACAAGACTATAATTGAGACTATATAGACCTTAATACTGATAAGAGAGCTGATGCTAAAACCGAACCTGACAGAGATATCTTTAAGCTAATGAATAAGGCGCTATTTGACAAAACCTGTGAGAATCCTCTAAGGCATATAAAAGCCAAGATACTAACAGATGAATATCAAATATTTAAATCTGTATCCAAACCAACAATCAAAGATATATTTAGACATTGAGACACAGATCTAAAAGAGTTTTATTAAAACGAATTAAAAAATAATAAGCCAATATATCTGGGTGCAACAGTAATAGAATTAAGTAAACTAAATATGCATGATAAATTATATATTGTTGTAAAATCAACCAGCCAAAGATCTACAGCTACATTATATGGATACTGACAGCTTCATAATAAGTTGTAGTGAAGGTAATATCCCTGACGAGTTGGACTTAAGCAATCTTGATATACAAATCAAAGCCAATAATAAAGTACCTGGTCAATTCGAACATGAATTTGGAGCCAAAATCATAGATGAATATATAATTTATTTAATCAAAAACATATAGTTTTCACTATTATGTTACTAAAGAGAAAGGAATAAAGAAAGAGAATGCAGCAAAACATGATGACTACTATAATGCGCAAATGTATAAAACAGAGGGACTCTAAATGAAAATAGATTACAAAAGATACGTAAATAATTGGTCACAGTCAACACAACTAAAAGAAGCCTAAATTTATTTGATGATAAGAGATTTCATGTGTTTAATTTTGAGAGCTATCCACATGATAATGATCTATATCTATGTAAGAAAAATTTAATAAACAAAAAAGCTTCGTTAGAGCTATTAAAAAGATTAGGTCTTGAAAAATATATTGGAGACCAGAATCTAATTATTGAGAATATTAAAGAGCTAACGATTAATGATGAGCGTGAACTAATACTTGCTGCTATTACAGTATATAATGATTTACCATTATAAGTTTAGGAGGACCAGAAACACTAATAGAACTAAATAGATCAGAAAAAGAAAACAGAAGAAATAGATTAGAAGAGAAAATATGAAAAAAATGGAGTTTTATGGTAAAATTGAGGAGTTATTTGATCCCCTCATAAAACCCTTAAATGCTATTAATGAAAACAATTTATCATTGGGTAAACAAACTTTTTGGGCATTGAATTGGCAATATCAGGAGTTAGATAAATAAACAAAGGCTCTGAAGAAGCATGGAAAAATTCCCATGAAACTACCTCACTGAATGAACTGGAAGATGAATCACGAGTTATAATTGATAAAGACACAGCCAATTTTCTTCTTTAAATGTGTGTTCAATCTAACCCACAATTATCGTTAAAGCTCAAACATATACCTACCAGGGAATATGAAATGAATGGTGTTGATATAACACCAGAGCAGAATTCATTTTTATTTTGGGATAATATGTATATGATTTTTCAGATGACCTTATTAATTTTTTTTACCAATCCAAATATAACATATGGGGACATTGGGGTTGAAGATGAAGAAAGATAAAAAAGCAGGTTTTTGCAGGGTATTAGATATGATAGAGGAGTGGGTTATAACGGAAACAAAAAAGATTTAAAACAATAAAACGCTTGTTTGAGGTGCGAAAAAATCGTTATTTAGGTAGAGCTTCTTGTTCTAGAAACAAAAGCTGGACATGGTTTGTATATTGGAAACTTAAATATTTCTAAACAGCTGTTATCTATGAATATTTTCAGTCAGGAGCAACTAGATAACTTTATTAGTAATTAGGACAAATGAAAGTGCCCAAAACTACGTTGCCGAATAAAATTCTTGCAAATAACAAAACTTAAAAGAAAAAGAATGGCACCCTTATATAAAGGTTAAACTTGGTCAGCCGATTTGATTGATAAATCATCTTTAAATAAATACATAAATAATTATACAGTTAAATTAACCGTTAGAGATATCTGCACTAAATATGCCTGGGCTATACCATAAATAAACCACCAATAGAGTTAAAATAATATTATCAGAAGAAATCAGAAAGGTTATGGGTTAATAGAGGTAGTGAGTTTTATAAAAAACCATTTAAATCTCTGCCTAGAGAAAGTAAAACGAATATTATTTTACTTAAATTGATCTTAAAGCTGTTTTTATAGAGAGATTTAAAAGAAGATTTTTGCACATAATTAACAAACCAATGTTTATAAATGGTGATGGTAATTGGGTAAGTCCACTAAAAGATGCTATTGTAGCATATAACAATAATAAACACACAACAATTATTATGACACCTGTTGTTGCTTCAAGCAATCCTGAAAAATTTAGATACTCGTTCAGTTTTAAGATCATTAAACCCAAGCTCAAAGTCGGTAATTATCGTAGAATTGCTAATAAACGTAACCTTTTCTCTAAAAGATATGCATCTAAATGGAATACAGAGTTATTTAAAATAATCAAGTTCTAAGAACTCAACCACCAATATATAGAATAGAAGGCAAAAACTATGAACAAGACTTTTTGAAATTTGACTTTAAGTATGAATCTAAATATAAGGTGTTGGAATTATTAAAAATAGATCTCCGGTCATAAGCCAGCAAGCTGGATGAATTTACAATCAGCTACAAATTAGATTTAGTTCTTACTGTAAACCAATACAAAGATGACAAGAAAAGAAACAGATTCAACAAAGCGGATCATCAATCAGCAATACCAAACAGTCTATAAACAAGTAAGGACCACCAATTATTCTTAGAAGATAGTGATAACATTGACATGAAAGATACCAATCAAAATACAAATGTACACCCTCCCATAGATAAAAAAATATGTTGTTAATAAAGGGTATTGTGATAACAACTTGTTATCCTCTTCTAATAAAATAGATATTTTAAGTGAAAACATAGCTGAATTAAAATTAAGTTTGATAAAGTTACAACTAACACATTACAACTAAAAAAGTACAAGTTAACGATATACTAATTAATGAGTTTATTAAATCTACAAGGGAAGTTACAAATTCTCTGAAGTTTTGCAATAAAAATGCTAGTATACTATCTTTAAATACAATCAATTAAAACTAAAATTTGATAAGAATAAGTATAATCAGGACCTAAATAACATACAGTTAGATGATATGTATATTACTAGTCGAGGTGAATTTAAGGAAGTTTAAATGACTACTTCTGCTGTTGATGAAGCTCCTCTATAATTTAGAAAAACAAAAGTACAATATATAATTGCAATACTATTGGAAAGCTAACTAGTAGACAACAAAGAACAAGCAAGACAAGAGATGCACAATGACTTTAATCAAGAGGATAAAATGAAAGAGATTGAGAGTCAATTTGTTACAGAGTCTTAGCTTTAGTAATAGTTATAGCTATGGCTATAGTTATAACCATAGCTTTAGTTATAGCTATAGCTATGGCTTTATCTATAGCTATAGTGATAGCTATAGTAATAATTATAGACGTAGTAATAGCTATAGTTCTAGCTATTGTTAAAACTACATTCATAGTTATAGCTATAGTAAAAGCTATTATCATTGCCATAGCTATAGTTATAATTATAGTCATAGTTATAGCTATACACATTTAGTTACATAAAATGGAAGAAACTAAGTCTAGTGCACCTTTACTTTACCCCATTTTTAGCTCATTATCAGAGCAACACATAAAAGAAAAAATCCTAGCTAATAATAAGTTTAATAACTAATTTAACAACGTAGAAGATATAAAAAATTACTACAAAAGAGAAACTGGAACTTAAAATTATAAAAAGAAGCTAACCAAATATAAAAATTATATTAATATAGCAGAGAAAACTGAAATAGTATTATCGTCTATAGCAACAACAGCAACAGCAACAACAGTTGCAGTAACTGGTATAGATTTGCACTAATCTGTACCAACAGCTTTTGCTACTGCAATTATATGTGGTTCATAATTAAAAACAGTTAATACTGAAATAAGAAGTAAAATTATAAATATTCACAAATTTATATACTATCCAAACAACTCAATGATAAATTTAATAAGCTTTATTTTTATTAAATAAAAGATAATGAGGTAGATAATGATGAATGTAATGAAATAGATAAAGTATATTAAGACTATGAGACAAACAAGAAAACAAACATAAAAATTTTTTTCAACTAAAGTTAATAGTATTTAGTAATAACAAAATACAAAGTAAAAATGGTTTCAGTTTTATTATTCATAGATAGATATATTTATAGCCATAGCTGTCTTAATAGTCATAGCTATAGTTATTGCTAAGCAAAAGTTATAGTCATAGCTGAAATTAGAGCTTAAATTATAGATTTAGCTATAGTTATAGCTATAGTTATAGCTATAGTTAGTATAGTAACAATTCTTCTTTGTACTTAATTATAAGCCCCTATCTTTCTGTACTACATCTATACCTTCCCCAGTTGTTGCAAATATAATTAAATCAGGTGTAGCTGCTAGAGCTGCTTTAGTGTCTCTAGTTGGAGCTGCACTTCCTATTTTGTTTGCAATCTCTAAAGCTCTTACTGGATTATTAGCAATTTGTTTTCAAAAATTAACTGTAGCTCTACCAAGACTCTTTAAGAAAGCTTTTAATCCATCAAGTTTCTATTGTTGAATCAGTTAATGTCGTAGATTTATTTTTTTACATTTAGTGCAAGAATTTTTTCTTCAAAATCTTAGTACCTTTAGCTGAAATACAACACTAGATATTTGTAGTACCACTATGATGTCTAGCACCAACACAATAAGATTTAGTTTTAAACATTTGGTAATGCCCCATATTTCCATATATAAAACTAACGGAATGTAAGAAGTATAACTTTTCTATCTGCGAAGAAGCTTCCCTGATCGTTATACCTAAGAGTAAGCCTAAGACTAAGACTAAGACTAGTGTTGAAGGTAAAAGTCTGACTAAACCAAAAGAAAAGAAAGTAACTATTATATATTCTAAGGGTTTTGTTAAATTAGCTAAACATAACAAGTCTGGCTAAGACTATAACTATATTAACTAGAGTATTAGCTAGGGTATTAGTATTCGCTCTACTATTAGACATAACTATAACTATAGCTATAACTTAAACTAGGGTATTAACTATAGCTATAGCTATAGCTATAGCTATAGCTATAACAATAACAATAGTCAGAGTTTTAACTAAGGCTATAACTATATTTTTAAATAGAGTATTCATTATAACTATAACTATAGCTATAGCTATAACTACAGCAAAAGCTAAGACTCTGTAACAAACTGTTGGCTTTCCAATAGTTTTGCGATTATATACCGTACTATTGGTTTTCTAATTTATAGAAGAGCTTCATCAACAGCAGAAATAGTCATTTCCTTAACTTCTTTAAATTCTCCTCGTCCAGTAGTATACATATCAACTAACTGTATGTTGGTTAGGTTCTTATCATACTTATTCTTATCAAAATCTAGTTTTAATTGATTGTATTTAGAGCTGTTATACTAGCAACTTTATTGCAAAAGTTAACAGTATTTGTAACTTCTTTTGTAGATTTAATAAACTGATTATTAATTCGTTCATTATTAACTTGAATTTTTTTAGTTGTAATGTTTTAGTTGTAATTTTATCAAACTTACCTTTTATTAATTCAGTTAAGTTTTTACTTAAAATATCTATTTTCTTCGAAGAGGATAACAAGTTTTTATCACAATACCCTTTATTAACAATATCTTTTTCATCTATGGGAGGGTGTACATTTCTAATTTTATATGTATATTTCATGTCAATGTTATCATTATCTTCTAAGAATATTTGGCGGTCCTTACTTTTTGATAGACTGTTGGTTATTGCTGATTGATGTTCCGCTTGGTTAAATCTGTTTTTTTTTGTCATCTTTGTATTGGTTTACAGTAAAAACTAAATCTAATTTGTAGCTAAACGCAGGTTTATCCAGGTTGCTGGCTTGTGACCGGAGGTCTGTATTTAAAGATTCCAACACCTTATTCTTAGATTCAAACTCAAAGTCAGATTTCATAAATTCTTGTTCATAGTGTTTGTCTTCTTTTATATATATATATTGGTAGTTGTGTTCTTAGAACTTGATTATTTTAAATAACTCTGTATTCCAATTAAATGTATATCCTTTAGAAAAAATGTTGCGTTTATCAGCCTGTCTACTATAATTACCGACTGTGAGCTTGATTTTAAAATCCTTATACTCAACGAGTATCTAAACTTTTCAGGATTGTTTAAAGCATCAACATGTGTCATATTTTTTGTTGTTAGTTTATTCTTGTTATATGTTACAACAGCATCTTTTAATAGATTTACCCAATTACCATCACCTTTTATAAAAATTGGTTTGTTAATTATGTGCAATAATCTTCTATAAAATCTCTCTATAAAAACAGCTTTAAGATCACTTTAGTATTTACCTAAAATCAATAAAACAGAATTATATTCTAAAATACAGTTCTGTTTTATAAACTTTAGGTAAATATTTAAATGGTTTATTATAAAACTCACTACCTCGATCAACCCATAACTTTTCTGGTTTTCTCCCTTCTGATAAGATTATTTTGAACCTATTGGTTACAGTATCATTACATTAAAACCATAGTTACAGTTATATTTAAACCCTAAAATAATTACTTCATTTTCTTAGAACCTAAGTATAACCCTCTTCCTTTTTCTACTAATTTTATACTTTCTCCATTAGTTGCAAATTTAATTAAATCAGGTGTGGCTGATAAAGCTTCTCTTGGGTTTCTACTTGCAGCTGCACTTCCTATTTTACTTGCTATTTCTAAAGCTTTTACTGGGTTATTAGCAACTTTATTTCCAAAGTTAACTGGTGATTTACCAATAATTTTAAAGAAATCTTTCAACCCTTCTGCTTCTGTTGATGCATCACTGACAGTCATTGACTTATTTCTTTTAAATTTAGTGCAATTAACCTTTAAAATTTCAGTTTCTTTAGCTGTAATATGTCCATTTATGTTATCACCGTAAGTCTACCACCAAGACAATATGAATTAGTTTTAAAATTCTGTAAAAGACTCATATTTATATATTAAAAAAATGGATTGTAAAAAGTACTAAGATCAAGCCTAAACCTAAAGTAAAGTCTAAGACTAAAATTGAAGCTAGAGGTCTATCTCTAGAGAATGAAAAGAAATTAGATATTATTCATGCTAAGGGTTTCGTTAAGACAGGTAAGAAATAGTTTAGGGTTATAACAAAAAAATAGATATATTTGTTACTTGAACTGTAAACATACTATTAGATATAACTAGAACTATACTGTTGTTAACTGTAACTATATTATTATTAACTATAACTATACTATTAGATATAACTACAACTATGCTATTAGATATAACTATTAGATATAACAAGAATATTAGATATTACTATAACTAAAATTAAGAACTTATAGACTTTCCGTGGTTAGTCTCTACGAGACTATATCAACCATCTTACTACCATCACTATTAACACTTATTATCTTTCTAGTTAGCACAAACGCATGACATACATTATCAGCAACACCATAAATTTAAAATTAGGCTGTATTGCTTGTGCTCCTATATGATATGTTCGATATCTAGTATCAAATATGTATATTTCTTTATTACTTTTAAATGTTCTAGGGTTTATATATGGTTTAATACTATCTAGTAAACCAATATAATTTCTGTTAAAAATTACAATCTCTTTATGTGCAACGTTAAAGTTATCAGCACCATAATAAATACTCCTTCTATGATCGGAATAGGATACACTACTAATCTTACAAATGCATTCAGTTACATTCATCTCATTAGCTATAGTAGAATCATTAGATTGGTCATTAGCAGTATTTATTTCAAAAGTCAATACAATTAATAGAGGTATCACAAAACCACTCTCTACACCCAAATCAAACAAGAAGTTAGTAGCATCTACCTTATTCTTATACAATGTCGTTCTTTCATAGAAGCTAAAGTCATTATTATTGTTTTTACTTAATTCCTTCTGTACAATTATTCTATTATTATTAAAAGGATCAAAACAAGGTACATAATAAGTTATTATATCTCTAATTTCTATATAACAATCATTAGCTACTGCAACAGCAGTAGTAAGAGAATCTGCCATATGCTTGTAGGGGGGGGGGGTTCGGACCCCCCCTACAAGACTTTTTACCACCGAAAAACTGATTTTCTCTTTGTGAAACAAAGTTTTTTGGCTAAGTTTCGCCAGCCTGTGAGAAGTTCTTGGGTTAAGTAGTCTGGCGAAACTTATCCAAAAAACTTTGTTTCACAAAGAGAAAATCAGTTTTTCGGTGGTAAAAAGTCTTGTAGGGGGTGGGGTCCGAACCCCCGCCCCAACAAGCAAATGGCAGATTTCCGCTGTGGCAATGTTTGCTGTATATAGAATAAGGCGTTACCTAAGTTCTAGACACTCACCAAATGTTTTTGGTGAAAACATAAAAAATCCAATATAAGACACCAGAGGCCAAAAAATTTCAAAAATTTGAAAAATTTTTTCGAAAATTTTTCAAAGTTTTTCAAAGTCCTAAAATGGTCTGAAATGGATTTTGCGCTATGAAAGAGCACTCAAAAGTGATTTTTTGTTGACTTCACCTTTTCCACCTATGCAGTATGGGGGTCGAAACACAAAAATTTCAAATTTTTGAGGAAAAATTTTCAAAATTTTTCAGAGTCCTAAAATTGTATGAAATGGGTTTTGCGCTATAAAAGAGCACTAAAAATGATTTTTTGTTGATTTCACTTTTTTCACCTATGCAGTATAGGGTTTGAAACACAAAATTTCAAATTTTTGAGAAAAAAATTCCAAAATTTTTCGGAGTTCTAAATTGGTATGAAATGGATTTTGCGCTATGAAAGAGCAGTCAAAGGTGTTTTTTTGTTGAGTTCACTTTCCTTCACCTAGGCATTGTGGGGGTCAACAAATATTGAAATTTTGAATTTTTGAGAAAAAAAATTCCAAAATTTTTTATAGTCCTAATTTAGTTTGAAATGGATTTTGCGCTATGAAAGAGCACTAAAAAGTGATTTTTGGGGACCTTTTTTTGTTCAACCAGGTAAGACCGGAACAACTCAGTTTCTGAAATGGTCTGAAATAAATCAAAGAGCAGTCAGAAGCAGTTTTTAATGACGATACTACTGCAAATGTGCAGTATGATGTGGAAAGCATGTCTTTATTTTTTGTATGCATTTGTAACTATCTATATTTCTATCTAAACAAGTAGGTATGTTTGCATGAATGAGTTCAAAAATGTAATTTTTTTGTCTGAATGAATAATTAAAAGAAATGGAAGAATGAAAATTTTACGTATAAAAATATGCGTACTCATATATATAATAATGAAAGTATAAATGGAAATTTATATTTGTTTTTAAATAAATATAATTGTGCTTAAGTATAGTAATATATTTGTATGAGTATAAGCTGGAATGTATGTTTTCGAGTAGATATTGTAATTGTGTGTATATGTCAAGACGTTTATGGTTTTATGTGTGTTTGTTTTTCTTTATGTATGTGGTGGAAAGTATGTATATATGTCTGAATGTGTTTGTATGTGTGTATTTATATGCATGCAAGTCTGACGAGAGAGGAAGAGAGAAGTCCCTGGAGGAGGGCAAATTAATTGCTTAGAAGAATGTTGTTATTCGTTTCCACGATCCAATAGTTTTATATCTTACAAAGAGATTTTGACCTTCCGCGTAGTCAAAATTCACGCTTTTGTTCTTTAAACATTGGCAAACAAAATGGTACCACCGAAGACGACAACAATTTCTTGATGCTCTGAGCATGCTCTTTTGAAAATTGTTGAATTTTCTACACCTATCTAGCTACTATATTAAAAACTATGAAGATTCTTTACAAAAAAAAATTAAATTTATGCTTTTGTCTTTTAATCCTTGGCAAGAAAATAAAAAAAAATTTGAAACACAGTAGACAAAAACAATTTTTTGATGTTCTGAGTATGCTTTTCTGAAAACGGAGATTTCTCCACACTTATTAGCTACCCTTTTAGGATTGAGCAAGATTGTTTTCAGGAAAAATATATTTGAGACAAATTGTTGAGAGATAAACAATAAATTGAATTACGTAAAAAGAATAAATTCTGTAAAAAAAACCGAAAAAGTTGGTGGAAAAACTATGATATGCAGGAGCAGGTGATTTTTTTAGTTAAATAAAGTAGAGTGATCGGAATTCATCAAGAGCTTGAACCAGACAAAAGTGTAATGATTTACAAGAAGAGTAGTTTGCACTGAAACTGTAAAAAATAGCTAATTTTTCAAAAGTTTATTAGCCACTTGATCAATTAAGCAAGAAGGAACACAACCTCTGTATCTGCGGGGCTTGCTAGAAACAACTTCAACAGTGTATAAGCCTTTTTGCGTATTGGGAATAACACTAATGTATAATGCGTGCTGGGACTTAAATCTTAAACAAAGGCGAATAGCTTCTTCAGTAAATGGTTCCAACATACTCAAAATACTCAACTATTGAACACTGGAAGAAAAATAACCGAGCACCTCAAGCCAGCAAAAATCAAATGAGTTCATTATTGTTCTTTCTTGGATCAATTTTACTGTGCATTCCGTAACCCAGTGTATATATTTTGAATGACTTATCGTTCGGTTAACGTTTTAAAAGATCAAAACCGTAACGATGTTTGATAGAGCATCGGAAAGAGGTACATCCAATGGAGTTTGAAAAGAGCAGAGTCTATATAACATATAATTGGGCTAAGAAGCCTGGCGAACATTTCGGTATTGAACACAACACTACTGCTACCTGCTACTGTTACTACCTAATACTACAACCTGCAACTACCATCTACAATTAGTCACTACTACTACTACCTGCTAGTACTACCTACAACTACTACTAGATACTATTACTCACTACTATAACTACTTATACCTACCACTACAACCTACTTTTTTTACCCTCCAATATTACTTGTTTTACTAACTATCTACAACAATGTGTTTTTGTTTTTCTAAAAAACGAAAACGATTCGTTTCTCTAGACACTCGCTTAACATAAACAACAGAAACTGTTATCTACGTTAAGGTAACGTGGCCTGACTGAAGCACACCGATAGACTTTATCCGCCAATATTTTCAAAAAATCATCAATTGTTTGAAAGTTTTTCAAAGATATGAAAAACTCTTAAAGGCATTGTTACATACATTAACTCAGCGTTTTTCAACTTAAAGTTATTTTTCTGAATTAACAAGTAAAAAATCCATAGTATGATATATGAGGTGATATTTAATTAATAGAAAAGAATGTAGGGTATTTACTGTTTAGCGAACAAGTCTAATTTACTGAACTTCAAATAAGTTTTATTGCATGTTTTTTTGAAGTGTAACTTTTTTGTGTACTTTTGTTACTTATGACGGATCAGTCAAAAGTTTTTTGTTCAAAAGCTGAGTTTTTTTTGCTTAATCAGTGTGTGACGTCTGATTCCATTTGCAATTAATTGAAAGATATGAAAATTAAACTTTTTTAACATTCTTATTTAAAGGATTGTATAGCGTAAATATTGAGTGCTTGACAATGGCACTACACTATGTCTATTTAAAATATCAACATCATAGACATATGTTTGTTTCGAGAAAAAATCTATAGAGTGTACCTAAATGGAGTCCAATACTTTAGAACGTACCCACATTATCCAAAAAACTGAGGTTTCACTGTATATAGTTGTTTTCATATGTTTATTCAGAGTCATTTGTTATTTCAATTGTCAGATATTACACAACTTCTTCTGAACACTTAGGTTTCAACTTTTTGCATAGACTAAAAACTGCTGGGACTGCTTGACAAAAACAATGTATTAGTTAAGTTTCATGTTAACCTTAGCTTGGGCTCAGAATTTGTTCATAGCTAAGACTGTAATTGTGAACTTGCATTTCATCAAAAGTTTAGCGCTACAAGATTTTGCAATTTTTGTTATATTAACTGCTTCCTAATTTTATTGAAGTTCATTTAATCCTTGTTTATCTGAAGAAAATGAAAAATAAATTAACCTCATCAAATGTTTCTTAGCAAAATTGAGTGAAACAGTCTTGTTGGATTTGAGAGCTCAAACAAAAACCTTAAATTTAGGGGTCTAGGTAAACAAATTTGTTTGTTTTCGAAGTCTGCTTACACTAAATGGACACCAAATGGTTCCAGAGAAGTACTTTTTAGGGAATTTGAAACAAGTGTTCAAAACTCAACAACCGGAGACGGTATGGCTTTGGATAAGCAAGTATAATAAAAATGTGAAACACGGCCGATCACTTTACCTAAAAATTGAACCATTGGGTTCGTATTCGAGTTTGTGATCTAAAAATAGTTTTCAAGTATAATTGACTTTTTTGAAAAAGACTTGTTTTTTTAGTATTCAAAACTCAACAATATGCAGTATGGATTTCGATAAGCAAGCATATTAAAACGGTGATGCTTGGTAGATCACTCTACGTAAAAATTGAAGTTTTGAGTTTGTGTTCGAGTTTGTGATTTAAAAACACTATTCAAGGATAATTGACTTTAAAAAGACTACTTTTAGCCCTAAAAACACAATAATCGGTGATCGTGTAACTTGGAATTACCAAATATAATGAAATATGAAAACTTGGCCTATCGCTCTATTTAAAAGTCAAAGTTTGAGTTGGAGTTTGTAATCTAAAAATAGTATTCAAGGTGTAATTACGTCAAAATAGTTGAGTTGTGTTATAAAGTTGCGACATCAAAACAATTGAAACATGTTCTCACAATCTATTTCAACTACAGCTATATATGTTTCAAAAAAGCGAAAGAGACCTTTTGGTTTCACTAAAGTTTTTGATATAGTTTACTATATTATATAGACTATATTCACATAGTCTATTATGCAATCTTTACTGCACGTGTTCTACAAGCATTCCTGAAGAGATAGTTTTGCATTGGTCTATAGAAGAGTACAGAAAAAACACATAATTTTCCTGGTGCTAGGAAAATTGACCGACAGAGCGTTTAGCCGACAAGGAAAAAATGAGAAATTTAGCTGACAGTTTTTATCATAATTGGTAATAAAAGTGTGATTGGTTTATAAATCAGTAGTTCGGTTTTGATAGATTCATATCAAGTCCCACAGGCCGTTGAGGCATGGCCATGGCCAGCGAGGCATGGCCAGATGCGGTTAAATAAAATCCGACCAGAGATAGACCTCCGTTACACTAGTTGATGAAAAAACTTTGGTGTTTTTGCCCGCTTACGGAATACTGTTTTGAATTGGCCAATCACAGCTTCAGAATAAGTTTTATTACTCATTTTCTTTAAATTGTTGGTTAAATTTCTCCTTTTTTGGTTGTCTATAAACACCCTGTCGGCCAATACGGCGGCAAAAAATTTGCCGAAATTAGCACAGTGTTGACATTATTTACCAATAATCCTTGAAAAGAGAGGTCAGTGCAACTCGTTGAATGATTAATTTTCTCTTAAGAATGTTCTGCTAATGAACTTTAAATATTGCAAAATAACTAATATGAAAAACTTTCAAGTCATGACCACATTAAGTAACAGTTAACACAACTAACTTTGATTTTTGCTATCATCAAAAACCGTCAACACCGAGAGTAGAGATCAAATTAGGCTCTTTGAGACCATCGTGAAACTTACAAGTGTATTTCTACAGTCAATTTGACCGATTTGGAAAAGTTTTCAGCGTTAAAACCCTGATACCCATTATGCACTAAGTTCAAAGTTTAAACTATTGAAAACTTTTGGTAAATAGTGTCTCACTTTTCTTTGTGTTAATAAGTATTCTTGGCTTTGTGCACTTCTTTTCGATGGTATCTTTCTGAAGGGGTTTCTATGTTTTCAAACGTTTGTTTGTTATGGATCCTATGAGGATTTGACTTGAGTTCTTTCAACTTAGTCAAAGAAAAAACAACTGACAAAAAGACTAATATTGATTATAAAAGCAATTAGGCTAATAAGATTTGCTGGTTTTTTTATGCAGTATTTTAATTTTCTCTCAGCTTAATCGATGTGAGAAATTTGTAAAACTGCATCTTTGAGAAAAGTTCCAGGTGGAACTTTAATACTGCGTATTTTGCTAATTGCCACCATTGTAACTTAAAATGATTTGTATCCTCTATAACAAAAATGGTAAAATCGTTATGTACAAGAAAATGTTTTGTTTCATGAGTAATCTTATAGCAAAACCTTAACCTTCAAAAAAGCTTTATTGATCTGCAATTTACTCTATGAAAGCGAATTGGCGTTCTCACAGTTAGCATGAAAACATTTTTTTTCCCATGGCGCTCAAAAAAAGAAACCTCTAACTGAACTGTGAAATTAACGAAGGTAAGAAAAGAAACGTTTTTCACGTCAATTTTGTTTTTTATTCGACACGCTTAATATAAAACAATGCCCAGCTGGCTGACATAAAAAAAATTAGACTATGCAAACCATTATATAAAAACAATTTGACAATCAAACTGTTTATGTGCAAGCTGATTTTTTATTGCTAATTTATCAAATTAAATTTGTACTTTTAAGACCTCAATAGTTTGCCTTGAAGAAACTCATAAGAGAACGGACAAGTATTCACTTCTTGCATTTATCGGAAAATTCGTTCTGATACGTTAAATGCTTACTTTTCATAAGATCATAGCTTTATAGAATAACGAAGTTTTGCGTCCACGTTAATGAATACTTAGGTTTTGAAATTTGTTGACTTACTTAAGTAACATACTGAAATACTTCAAATTGATACATAGATACAATTAAAAGCTACTGAGTGACTTCTCTGAAAACCATATATTCCAAGACAAACACCAAAGGTTGTACAGAAAAACTAATGCATATTTACGTTTATGGTTCAGATTGAGCCTTTGAAAACAAGCTTATTATCTACTAACAGAAAACGTTAGCAGGGAACTTATTATCGTTCCTCAAAACAAAACCACGTCAATACTATGCAAAATCAAAAGTAATGTACAAATAAATTGATATTAAACCTACGTCTTGGAACCAGTTACTATATAAACTAGAAGCAATTGTAACCGTGAAAATCAAACACGAACGCCAATAGTTGAATTTAAATGAATTTGAACTCTCCTGCTTATTCCATTGCTTTATTTAACTTAACGATATTTTGCTTAACTGGAGCACACTGGAGGTCGAAATGTATTCCCTAATAAACAATTACAAGCCTACGTACTCACTCTCTATTTTTTTATCTCAATTTTTGCTGCAACACAGTAGAGTTCATGTATATACGCCTTCTTGATCAGAGACTAGAGAATACTTAAGCAAACTAATAAAAGTGCTTTTAGCAGAAAATATTATGCAAGAAATTTGTAGAGCAGACTGAACTTCTCATAAGCACAATATAGGTGTTTTTTATTCAATATTTAACATAGGTGACTGTTTGTTCCAACCAGTCGCTTGTAAGAAAGCTGAAGTGGAAAGACCAGAGAGAGAGCTGAAAATTTGTTTAAAATTTTAGTTGATGATTTAGGATAAATTTTGTGGCCAATTAAATTGGCTTCTCAAATGAGACCAATAAATTTTTCACCAATCGTAACCCAGTATTTGAGAAAAGAAAATTTAGTATCTCCTAGTATAGACACTGAAAGCGAATTAAAAATTAATTATCTTGAAACCATCGCGGACCATGGCCATGCCTCAGCGGCTCTTGGGACTTGATATGAAACTATCATAACCGAACATGAGACCAATTAACCCACTCAGGTACTTTTCTCAGTAATCAACTAACAATTTAAGTTAATTAACAGCAACTTTTTGATTTCGACTCTACTTATATCAATACAAGTTGCGGCGTTTTCTAACGTCAGCTCTTTATAACGCCGAATCACTTGCGCGTATCCGTTTCAACATTTTCAGAACAACAATTTACGGTTTGGGGATCCTACTCTACAACAAATTTCTGACTTTCTACTCCTTTGAGCAGGCCGAACACCGTTTCCTGTTTCTCTGACGTGGATAATGTTGAATCAACAAACTGTAAAGGAGTGGTTTTGCAACTACTAAATTTTGGATAATGAGCATACACAATGAAGTTTAATAATGCACAGCATTTCAAAATAACAGGTTATAAATGGAAACAATTCAATACTGAAAACCAACGTCTATTTCATAAGCTTTAATCAACAAGAATTTTTCACTTCTAGTTGTTATTTTCACATGAACACCTCACATTTTCATCAAATCTCATTCTTTTTGGAAAATTTCCACTGTGAAGTACACATCCTCGAACTACACGATGGCTCCTCTTTTGTAGAGCAGTGTTCGACGACGACGCAGTGCTCAGTTTTTGGAAGTTTTCTTCAATTTTTGAGTTTTCTTCAAGAAGGCTAGGGAATCGTTCTAAGATGGAAGATATCACAGTCTTTCTGTTATCATCGGATATGGATGATGTAGTATGATCAATTTTATCGTGAATAGTGGTTAGTTTGGTTTCAATTCTGCATGGTTCGAGCTTTTTCCACAGATTTTCCAAATCTTCTAAAGCAGCGAAGTATTCTTTATGGCTCCTGGAGAGGGGCATACTTTCGAAATCGTAACTGCGCAAAATCCTCTTGGTGTCCGTGGGAAGTGATCCTATGTCAGAAGTCAAAGGATTAGGTAAATGCTGAGAAGTTAATTCAGTTTCCGAGGGGGTTGAGTTGTTGATAAAGTCTTCTTCTTCGGTTATATTGGGTAATGTAGTAACACAGTCAATAAATTTTTTGGGTATGAGGCAATGATCGAAGGTAGTCCAGCTTGAAATTGAACTGTCCTTGCTTTGTTGTATAAAGGTAATATTGTTTTCATATCGAGTTTGATAGACAATTGTGCGCTGAAATGAGCCTTCAAATTGCGTTAGGATATGATACATTATAAGTTATAACCCGGCAGTTGAGTTTGGGTTTTGGCATACACTAACTGAATGGAATACAAGTGAAAAATGAAAACGCTAAAATGTTATTTTGAGAAGCAAATCATTCAGTTAAAAGTAAATTCAAACTGTTGGCTGGGATGTTAGCATTCGTTCTATTAGCCTAAATAGCCAAATAATTTCCAATGAATACCTAAAAAATTTCGAGGAGGCCTCAGTTGTTATACTTGCTAGACTAATTCTTATTTGTTTTCAATTGTAAAATGGATTGAAATTTCTCCTAAGTACCTCAGACATTGACATTTCAAGGTTTTGATCTCATTGCTACGCATACAGCAGAAGAATTGCTCTGTGCGTGTGAGTCTGCTCTGCAAATTTCTTGCATAATATTTTCGGCTAAAAGCACTTTTATTAGTTTGCTTAAGTATTCTCTAGTCTCTGATCAAGAAGGCGTATACACATGTACTCTACTGTGTTGCAGCAAAAATTGAGATAAATAGAGAGTGAGTACGTAGGCTTGTAATTGTTTATTAGGGAATACATTTCGACCTCCAGTGTGCTCCAGTTAAGCAAAATATCGTTAAGTTAAATATAGCAATGGAATAAGCAGGAGAGTTCAAATTCATTTAAATTCAACTATTGGCGTTCGTGTTTGATTTTCACGGTTACAATTGCTTCTAGTTTATATAGTAACTGGTTCCAAGACGTAGGTTTAATATCAATTTATTTGTACAGTACTTTTGATTTTGCATAGTATTGACGTGGTTTTGTTTTGAGGAACGATAATAAGTTCCCTGCTAACGTTTTCTGTTAGTAGATAATAATCTTGTTTTCAAAGGCTCAATATGAACCATAAACGTAAATATGCATTAGTTTTTCTGTACAACCTTTGGTGTTTGTCTTGGAATATATGGTTTTCAGAGAAGTCACTCAGTAGCTTTTAATTGTATCTATGTATCAATTTGAAGTATTTCAGTATGTTACTTAAGTAAGTCAACAAATTTCAAAACCTAAGTATTCATTAACGTGGACGCAAAACTTCGTTATTCTATAAAGCTATGATCTTATGAAAAGTAAGCATTTAACGTATCAGAACGAATTTTCCGATAAATGCAAGAAGTGAATACTTGTCCGTTCTCTTATGAGTTTCTTCAAGGCAAACTATTGAGGTCTTAAAAGTACAAATAAAAAAGTACATATAAAAAGTAGCAATAAAAAATCAGCTTGCACATAAACAGTTTGATTGTCAAAGATTTTTTATATAAGTGTTTGCATAGTCTAAATTTTTTTATGTCAGCCAGCTAGGCATTGTTTTATATTAAGCGTGTTAAATAAAAAACAAAATTGACGTGAAAAACGTTTCTTTTCTTACCTTCGTTAATTTCACAGTTCCGTTAGAGGTTTTTTTGAGCGCCATGGAAAAAAATGTTTTCATGCTACCTGTGAGAACGCCAATTCGCTTTCATAGAGTAAATTGCAGATCAATGAAGATTTTTTGAAGGTTAAGGTTTTTTTTGCTATAAGATTACTCATGAAAAAAAAACATTTTCTTGTACATAACGATTCTACCATTTTTGTTATAGAGGATACAAATCATTTTAAGTTACAATGGTGGCAATTAGCAAAATACGCAGTATTAAAGTTCCACCTGGAACTTTCCTCAAAGATGCAGTTTTACATATTTCTCACATCGATTAAGCTGAGAGAAAATTAAAATACTGAATAAAAAAACCAGCAAATCTTATTAGCCTAATTGCCTTTATAATCAATATTAGTCTTTTTGTCAGTTGTTTTTTCTTTGACTAAGTTGAAAGAACTCAAGTCAAATCCTCATAGGATCCATAACAAACAAACGTTTGAAAACATAGAAACCCCTTCAGAAAGATACCATCAAAACGAAGTGCACAAAGCCAAGAATACTTATTAACACAAAGAAAAGTGAAACACTAATTTCCAAAAGTTTTAAATAGTTTAAACTTTGAACTTGGTGCATAATGGGTATCAGGGTTTTAACGCTGAAAACTTTTCCAAATCGGTCAAATTGACTGTAGAAATACACTTGTAAGTTTCACGATGGTCTCAAAGAGCCTAATTTGATCTCTACTCTCGGTGTTGACGGTTTTTGAAGATAGCAAAAATCAAAGTTAGTTGTGTTAGCTGTTACTTAATGTGGTCTTGACTTAAAAGTTTCCCATATTAGTTATTTTGAAATATTTAAAGTTCATTAGCAGAACATTCTTAAGAGAAAATTAATCATTCAAAGAGTTGCACTGACCTCTCTTTTCAAGGATTATTGGTAAATAATGTCAACACTGTGCTAATTTCGGCAAATTGATTGCCGCCGTATTGGCCGACAGGGTGTTTATAGACAACCAAAAAAGGAGAAATTTAACCAACAATTTAAGTAAAATGAGTAATAAAACTTATTCTGAAGCTGTGATTGGCCAATTCAAAACAGTATTCCGTAAGCGGGCAAAAACACCAAAGTTTTTTCATCAACTAGTGTAACGGAGGTCTATCTCTGGTCGGATTTTATTTAACCGCATCTGGCCATGCCTCGCTGGCCATGGCCATGCCTCAACGGCCTGTGGGACTTGATATGAATCTATCAAAACCGAACTACTGATTTATAAACCAATCACACTTTTATTACCAATTATGATAAAAACTGTCAGCTAAATTTCTCATTTTTTCCTTGTCGGCTAAACGCTCTGTCGGTCAATTTTCCTAGCACCAGGAAAATTATGTGTTTTTTCTGTACTCTTCTATAGACCAATGCAAAACTATCTCTTCAGGAATGCTTGTAGAACACGTGCAGTAAAGATTGCATAATAGACTATGTGAATATAGTCTATATAATATAGTAAACTATATCAAAAACTTTAGTGAAACCAAAAGGTCTCTTTCGCTTTTTTGAAACATATATAGCTGTAGTTGAAATAGATTGTGAGAACATGTTTCAATTGTTTTGCGGTCGCAACTTTATAACACAACTCAACTATTTTGACGTAATTATACCTTGAATACTATTTTTAGATTACAAACTCAAACTCAAACTTTGACTTTTAAATAGAGCGATAGGCCAAGTTTTCATATTTCATTATATTTGGTAATTCCAAGTTACACGATCACCGATTATTGTGTTTTTAGTGCTAAAAGTAGTCTTTTTTAAAGTCAATTGTCCTTGAATAGTGTTTTTAAATCAAAAACTCGAACACAAACTCAAAACTTCAATTTTTACGTAGAGTGATCTATCAAGCATCACCGTTTTAATATACTTGCTTATCGAAATCCATACTGCATATTGTTGAGTTTTGAATACTAAAAAAAGAAGTCTTTTTCAAAAAAGTCAATTATACTTGAATACTATTTTTAGATCACAAACTCGAATACGAACCCAATGGTTCAACTTTTTAGGTAAAGTGATCGGCCGTGTTTCACATTTTTATTATACTTGCTTATCCAAAGCCATACCGTCTCCGGTTGTTGAGTTTTGAACACTTAAAAAGAAGAATTTTGTTTCAAATTCCCTAAAAAGTACTTCTCTGGAACCATTTGGCGTCCATTTAGTGTAAGCAGACTTCGAAAACAAACAAATTTGTTTACCTAGACCCCTAAATTTAAGGTTTTTGTTTGAGCTCTCAAATCCAACAAGACTGTTTCACTCAATTTTGCTAAGAAACGTTTGATGAGGTTAATTTATTTTTCATTTTCTTCAGATAAACAAGGATTAAATGAACTTCAATAAAATTAGGAAGAAGTTAATATAACAAAAATTGCAAAATCTTGTAGCGCTTAACTTTTGATGAAATGCAAGTTCACAATTACAGTCTTAGCTGTGAACAAATTCTGAGCCCAAGCTAAGGTTAATATGAAACTTAACTAATACATTGTTTTTGTCAAGCAGTCCCAGCAGTTTTTAGTCTATGCAAAAAGTTGAAACCTAAGTGTTCAGAAGAAGTTGTGTAATATCTGACAATTGAAATAACAAATGACTCTGAATAAACATATGAAAACAACTATATACAGTGAAACCTCAGTTTTTTGGATAATGTAGGTACGTTCTAAAGTATTGGACTCCATTTAGGTACACTCTATAGATTTTTTTTGAAACAAACATATGTCTATGATGTTGATATTTTAAATAGACATAGTGCAGTGCCATTGTGAAGCACTCAATGTCTACGCTATACAAACCTTTAAATAAGAATGTTAAAAAGTTTAATTTTCTATCTTTCAATTAATTGCAAATGGAATCAGACGTCACACACTGATTAAACAAAAAAACTCAGCTTTTGAACAAAAAACTTTTGACTGATCCGTCATAAGTAACAAAAGTACACAAAAAAGTTACACTTCAAAAAAACATGCAATAAAACTTATTTGAAGTTCAATAAATTAGATTTTTTCGCTAAACAGTAAATACCCTACATCCTTTTCTATTAATTAAATATCACCTCATATATCATACTATGGATTTTTCAATTGTGAATTCAGAAAAATAACTTTAAGTTGAAAAATGCTGAGTTAATGTATGTAACAATGCCTTTAAGAGTTTTTCATATCTTTGAAAAACTTTCAAACACTTGATGATTTTTTGAAAATATTGGCGGATAAAGTCTGCCGGTCTGCTTCAGTCAGGCCACGTTACCTTAACGTAGATAACAGTTTCTGTTGTTTATGTTAAGCGAGTGTCTAGAGAAACGAATCGTTATCGTTTTTTAGAAAAACAAAAACACATTGTTGTAGATAGTTAGTAAAACAAGTAATATTGGAGGGTAAAAAAAGTAGGTTGTAGTGGTAGGCATAAGTAGTTATAGTAGTGAGTAATAGTATCTAGTAGTAGTTGTAGGTAGTACTAGCAGGTAGTAGTAGTAGTGACTAATTGTAGATGGTAGTTGCAGGTTGTAGTATTAGGTAGTAACAGTAGCAGGTAGCAGTAGTGTTGTGTTCAATACCGAAATGTTCGCCAGGCTTCTTAGCCCAATTATATGTTATATAGACTCTGCTCTTTTCAAACTCCATTGGATGTACCTCTTTCCGATGCTCTATCAAACATCGTTACGGTTTTGATATTTTAAAACGTTAACCGAACGATAAGTCATCCAAAAAATATACACTGGGTTACGGAATGCACAGTAAATTTGATCCAAGAAAGAACAATAATGAACTCATTTGATTTTTGCTGGCTTGAGGTGCTCTGTTATTTTTCTTCCAGTGTTCAATAGTTGAGTATTTTGAGTATGTTGGAACCATTTACTGAAGAAGCTATTCGCCTTTGTTTAAGATTTAAGTCCAAGCACGCATTATCCATTAGTGTTATTCCCAATACGCAAAAAGGCTTATACACTGTTGAAGTTGTTTCTAGCAAGCCCCGCAGATACAGATGTTGTGTTCCTTCTTCCTTAATTGATCAAATGGCTAATAAACTTTTGAAAAATTAGCTATTTTTTACAGTTCCAGTGCAAACTACTCTTCTTGTACATCATTACACTTTTGTCTGGTTCAAGCTCTTGATGAATTCCGATCAATCTACTTTATTTAACTAAAAAAATCACCTGCTCCTGCATATCATAGTTTTTCCACCAACTTTTTCGGTTTTTTTACAGAATTTATTTTTTTACGTAATTCAATTTATTGTTTATCTCTCAACAATTTATCTCAAATATATTTTTCCTGAAAACAATCTTGCTCAATCCTAAAAGGGTAGCTAATAAGTGTGGAGAAATCTCTGTTTTCAGAAAAACATACTCAGAACATCAAAAAATTGTTTTTGTCTACTGTGTTTCAACTTTTTTTTTATTTTCTCGCCAAGGATTAAAAGACAAAGCATAAATTTAATTTTTTTTGTAAAGAATCTTCATAGTTTTTAATATAGTAGCTAGATAGGTGTAGAACATTCAACAATTTTCAAAAGAGCATGCTCAGAACATCAAAAAATTGTTGTCGTCTTCGGTGGTACCGTTTTGTTTGCCAATGTTTAAAGAACAAAAGCGTGAATTTTGACTACGCGGAAGGTCAAAATCTGTTTGTAAGATATAAAACTTTTGGATCGTGGAAACGAATAACAACATTCTTCTAAGCAATTAATTTGCCCTCCTCCAGGGACTTCTCCCTTCCTCTCTCGTCAGACTTGCATGCATATAAATACATAAATACAAACACATTCAGACATATATACATACTTTCCACCACATACATAAAGAAAAACATACACACATAAAACCATAAACGTCTTGACATATACACACAATTACAATATCTACACGAAAACATACATTCCAGCTTATACTCATACAAATATATTAATAAACTTAAGCACAATTATATTTATTTAAAAACAAATATAAATTTCCATTTATACTTTCATTATTATATATATGAGTACGCATATTTTTATACGTAAAATTTTCATTCTTCCATTTCTTTTAATTATTCATTCAGACAAAAAAATTACATTTTTGAACTCATTCATGCAAACATACCTACTTGTTTAGATAGAAATATAGATAGTTACAAATGCATACAAAAAATAAAGACATGCTTTCCACATCATACTGCACATTTGCAGTAGTATCGTCATTAAAAACTGCTTCTGACTACTCTTTGACCATTCCAGAAACTGAGTTGTTCAAGTCTTACCTGGTTGAACAAAAAAAGGTCCACAAAAATCACTTTTTAGTGCTCTTTCATAGCGCAAAATCCATTTCAAACTATTTTAGGACTATAAAAATTTTTGGAATTTTTTTTCTCAAAAATTCAAAATTTTTATATTTGTTGACCCCCACACTGCCTAGGTGAAGGAAAGTGAACTCAACAAAAAAACACCTTTGACTGCTCTTTCATAGCGCAAAATCCATTTCATACCAATTTAGAACTCCGAAAAATTTTGGAATTTTTTTCTCAAAAATTTGAAATTTTGTGTTTCAAACCCTATACTGCATAGGTGAAAAAAGTGAAATCAACAAAAAATCATTTTTAGTGCTCTTTTATAGCGCAAAACCCATTTCAGACCATTTTAGGACTTTGAAAAACTTTGAAAAATTTTCGAAAAAATTTTTCAAATTTTTGAAATATTTTGGCCTCTGGTGTCTTATATTGGATTTTTTATGTTTTCACCAAAAACATTTGGTGAGTGTCTAGAACTTAGGTAACGCCTTATTCTATATACAGCAAACATTGCCACAGCGGAAATCTGCCATTTGCTTGTTGGGGCGGGGGTTCGGACCCCACCCCCTACAGGACTTTTTACCACCGAAAAACTGATTTTCTCTTTGTGAAACAAAGTTTTTTGGATAAGTTTCGCCAGACTCCTTAACCCAAGAACTTCTCACAGGCTGGCGAAACTTAGCCAAAAAACTTTGTTTCACAAAGAGAAAATCAGTTTTTCGGTGGTAAAAAGTCTTGTAGGGGGGTCCGAACCCCCCCCCCCCCCCTACAAGCATATGGCAGATTCTCTTACTACTAACAGCTCCCGTATTAACGTTCTCTAAATATTGCTCTATCATTACGTTTTTTTAAGTATTTGCTTAAAGCCTATGTCATGAATAATCTTTTCTAAATCTTCTTTAAATCCAAATAGATCTTTTATTTTAATCATAATATACAAATGACCTCTTTGTGCAGCTTGATGATCACTTTTATTTAACTATTTCTTTTTCTCTGATCTCTAACAAAACCACACTCATCGCTAGTGCTAGTTAGTAAATACTTATCAATATATTACGATGAAAATGATCTATACCATTTACCACTATTAGTTGTTTAAGATTACCACCGATGAAACTGATCAAAGATTGTTTTACAGTTAATAGTTTCTAGACTAATAGAACCAAATAGTGCCATTGCACCATTGTTTACTAATCTAACAATGGCATCATTAGCTATTATCCAACCAGCATCATCTGAAACATTAAACTCTATCTCTAAATAAGATCAATGTATGTTTAGATGACTCTCTTCTCTACTAATAAGAATATTAATATTATTAATAGCAGTATCGAAGGTTGATAGAAAATTTGTTTTATAATTTATTATCTCGCTAGTGTGCATGTCATTTTTATGCATCTATTGTTTATTTAATTCAAAGTCCACTTTTGTACTACAAAACTATAATTACATTTAGCTATTACTTTATCTTTTACTTTAGATTTTACTCTAGCTATTACTATAGCTATTATTTTGTCAACTACTCTATCTATTAATATAGCTATTACTCTAGCTATTACTGTAGGTATTACTATGATTACTACTCTATCTATTACTCTAGCTATTACTATAGCTATTCCTGTGACTAATACTCTAGCTATTACTATAGCTATTACTATGACTACTACTCTAGCTATTACTATAGCTATTACTATAGCTAAAAATTTGACTAACACTCTAGCTATATCTATAGGTAATACTATGACTATTACACTAGATATTACTATAGCTATTACAATAGCTTTTACTAAGACTACTAATCTAGCTAAATCTATAGGTATTACTATGACTACTACTCTAGCTATTACTATAGCTATTACTATAGCTTTTTCCATAGCTCTTACTATAGCTATTTCTATAGCTATTACTATAGCTATTACTATGGAAATTACCATAGCTATTACTATAGCTTTTACTATAGCTATTACGATAGCTATTACTATAGCTATTACTAAAGTTATTAATATAGCTATTACTATAGCTATTACTATAGCCATTACTATAGCTACTACTAGAGATATTACTATAGCTACTACTATAGCTATCACTCTAGCTTTTATTATAATTATCACAATAGCTATTACTTTCGTTATTACTATTACTACTACTCTAATTAATGTATTATTTAAATAATAAATATGACAGACAACATAAACCTATATGAACTACAAATAAGTTACATGAAACCTTAACTGAAATTAAAGAAGAGATTACACTCAGCTTTAGATTGGCAAAGCCAAAAGAGAGCTCTAACGTTATTGAAACTATACTTATTGCAACTATATTAAGTTTACTTAGAGTATCAGTTTATAGTTCAGTTTTCAATGTAAACAGAGGGAATAACCAGTTTACATTTAGAGAAGATAATGAAAATAATTCGTTCAATGTAAATTCTACTGGCGAGATTTCACTTGATGCTGGCACAATCGTTGGAATAATACGCGGTTCATATGAGTTATCAGAATTAATATCATAAAGAACAGAACAAATAAAAGAAGTAACTGATGGTAATGTTATAATAGAACCTGATAAGAATATATGAACGGTAGAATAGAAATAAAACAAAGAGCACTTAGATTTGATGTAAAAAACACAACAGTCACATTACTAGTCTTTAGAAACTTATTATACAGAGCAGGTAAATATACATCTCAAAAGATAATTGATTTTATGGGTTTTATTACTATTATTATTCATTGTAACGAGATATCAGGAGTTGAAGATAATGGCAATGATACTGATATACTATATACTTTTAATCTAATAGAACCACCAGGTTACTTAATCAATATTATACCAACTAATGTGCCATATCAAAAAATATTAAGCAAAGAAAAGAATATATAGAGATTCATATTAGAGATAACCAAGGACTAATTGACTTTAATGGAGATGTATTAAGTTTTACTCTACCTTTTGCTTAGAATATAGCTATAGATACAAGTATAGCTATAATAAAAGATATAATAGTGGATATAGATATAATGTTAGATACACTACTAGATATTATATTAGATATAATAGTAGATATAGATATAAAATTAGATGAAAGATTAGAAATTACAGTAGATATAACATTAGATATATTAGTAGATATAATAGAGGATATAATAGTTGTGATATTAGATATATTATTAGAAATTATAGTAGATATAATATTAGATATAATAGTAGATATAATAGTAGATATAATAGTAGATATAATAGTAGATATAATAGTAGATATAAAAACAGATATAATAGTAGATATTAGATAATAGATAATAGATATTAGATAATAGATATTAGACATAATTCTAGATATAATAGTAAATAAAACAGAAGATATAATATTAGACATAATATTAGATATAATAGTAGAGATAACCTTAGATATAATAGTAGACATTAGATAATAGATAATAGATAACAGGTAATAGATATAAAAGCAGTATTAGATATAAAATTAAAAATAATTTTAGACATAATATTTGATATAATATTAGTTATTATAGAAATTAGATAAAAGGTAATAGATAATAGATAATAGATAATAGATAATAGATAATAGATATAATAATACATATAATAATGGATATAATATTAGATATAATAGTGGATTTATTAAAAGATATATTAACAGATAACAGATATTTTGGTGAGGCATTCGGCCCCCTCACTTGTATCCAGGACTCCAAAAGTATTAGTATAAACTCTGTTAATACTATATTGGTAGTATATATACTCAATGTCCTTCTGTAATTATTTACCGCCAACGCTTTTTTAAACGGCTGGTTGAATCCCATTTAGCTTATAGTTCCGATCGGAACAAATGCAAACGTGCTCATTGTGTCTAGCTCAGCGAGAGAAAAGCGGTCAGAAAATTGTTTCTCAGCCTTTTTCTTTTGATCTTTGAGAACCGTCGAAAAGCGCATCTCCACATGGCGCAGTCAGCAATCATTGCAAGAACCCCAGTAGGAAACCTTCTCCTCCTCAGATATTATTTATGCTAAGGTTTCGTTAAGACAGGTAAGAATTAGTTTAGGGTTATAACAAAAAAATAGATATAATTGTTACTTGAACTGTAACCATACTATTAGATATAACTAGAAATATACTCATATTAACTATAACTGTATTATTATTAAATATAACTATGTTATCATTAACTATAACTATACTATTAGATATAACTACAACTATGCTATTAGATATAACTATTAGATATAACTAAAATATTAGATATTACTATAACTAAAATTAAGACACTATAGACTTTCGGTGTTTAGTCTCTACGCGACTATATCAACCATCTTACTACCATCACTATTAACACTTATTATCTTTCTAGTTAGCACAAACGCATGACATACAATATCAGCAACACCATAAATTTAAAAAAAGGCTGTATTGCTTTTGCTCCTATATGATATGTTTGATATCTAGTATCAAATATGTATATTTCTTTATTACTTTTAATTGTTCTATTGTTTATATATGGTTTAATACTGTCTAGTAAACCGATATAATTTCTGTTAAAAATTACAATCTATAATTTACATGCAACATTAAAGTTATCAGCACCATAATAAATAGTCCTTCTATGATCCGAATCGGATACACTACCAATCTTACAAATGCATTCAGTTACATTCATCTCAATAACTATAGTAGAATCATTAGATTGGTCATTAGCAGTATTTATTTCAAAAGTCAATATAATTAATAGAGGTATCACAAAACCACTCTCTACACCCAAATCAAACAAGAAGTTAGTAGCATCTACCTTATTCTTATAAAATGTCTTTCTTTCATAGAAGCTAAAGTCATTGTTATTGTTTTTACTTAATTCCTTCTGTACAATTATTCTATTATTATTAATAGGATCAATACAAGGTACATAATAGGTTATTATATCTCTAATTTCTATATAACAATCATTAGCTACTGCAACAGCTCCCGTATTAACGCTCTCTAAATAATGCTCTATCATTACGATTTCTTTTAAGTATTCGCCTAAAGCCTATGTCATGAATAATCTTTTCTAAATCTTCTATAAATCCAAATAGATCTTTCATTTTAATCATAATACACAAATGACCTCTTTGTGCAGCTTGATGATCACCTTTATTTGACTATTTCTTTTTCTCTGATCTCTAACAAAACCACACTCATCACTAGTGCTAGTTAGTAAATACTTATCAATATATTACGAAGAAAATGATCTATATCATTTACCACTATTAGTTGTTTAAGATTACCACCGATGAAAATGATCAAAGATTGTTTTACAGCTAATAGTTTCTAGACTAATAGAACTAAATAGTGCCATTACACCATAGTTTACTAATCTAACATTGGCATCATTAGCTATTATCCAACCAGCATCATCTGAAACATTAAACTCTATCTCTAAATAAGATCAATGTATAATTAGATGACTCTCTTCTCTACTAATAAGAATATTAATATTATTAACAGCAGTACTAATTGTTGATAGAAAATTTGGTTTATAATTTATTATCTCGCTAGTGTGCATGTCATTTTTATGCATCTATTGTTTATTTAACTCAAAGTCCACTTTTATACTACAAAACTATAATTACATTTAGCTATTACTTTATCTTTTACTTTAGATTTTACTCTAGCTATTACTATAGCTATCATTTTGACAACTACTCTATCTAATAATATAGCTATTACTCTAGCTATTACTATAAGTATTACTATGGTTACTACTCTAGCTATTACTATAGCTATTACTATGACTACTACTCTAGCTATTACTATAGCTATTACTATAGCTAAAAATTTGACTAACACTCTAGCTATATCTATAGGTAATGCTATGACTATTACACTAGCTATTACTATAGCTATTACAATAGCTTTTACTAAGACTGCTAATCTAGCTATATCTATAGGTATTACTATGACTACTACTCTAGCTATTACTATAGCTATTACTATAGCTATTTCCATAGCTCCTACTATAGCTATTTCCATAGCTATTACTATAGCTATTACTATAGCTATTACTATAGCTATTACTCTAGCTATTACTATGGCTATTACTATGACTACTACTCTAGCTATTACTATAGCTATTAATAGCTATTACTATAGCTAAAAATTTGACTAACACTCTAGCTATATCTATAGGTAATGCTATGACTATTACACTAGCTATTACTATAGCTATTACAATAGCATTTACTAAGACTGCTAATATAGCTATATCTATAGGTATTACTATGACTACTACTCTAGCTATTACTATAGCTATTACTATAGCTATTTCCATAGCTCCTACTATAGCTATTTCCATAGCTATTACTATAGCTATTACTATAGCTATTACTATAGCTATTACTATAGCTATTACTATGTCAATTACCATAGCTATTACTATAGCTTTTACTATAGCTATTACGATAGCTATTACTATAGCTATTACTAAAGTTATTAATATAGCTATTACTATAGCTATTACTATAGCTATTACTATAGCTATTACTATAGCTAAAAATTTGACTAACACTCTAGCTATATCTATAGGTAATGCTATGACTATTACACTAGCTATTACTATAGCTATTACAATAGCTTTTACTAAGACTGCTAATCTAGCTATATCTATAGGTATTACTATGACTACTACTCTAGCTATTACTATAGCTATTACTATAGCTATTTCCATAGCTCCTACTATAGCTATTTCCATAGCTATTACTATAGCTATTACTATAGCTATTACTATGGCAATTACCATAGCTATTACTATAGCTTTTACTATAGCTATTACAAGAGATATTACTATAGCTACTACTATAGCTATCACTCTAGCTTTTATTATAGCTATTACAATAGCTATTACTTTCGTTATTACTATTAATACTAATCTAAATAATGTATTATTTGAATAATTAATATGACAGACAACCTAACCCTATATGAACTACAAATAAGATACATAAAACCTTAACTCAAACTAAAGAAGAGATTACACTCAGCTTTAGATTGGCGAAGCCAATAGAGAGCTCTAACTTTATTGAAACTATACTTATTGCAACTAGATTAGGTTTATTTAGAGTATCAGTTCATAATTCAGTTTTCAATGTAAACAGAGGGAATAACCAGTTTACATTTAGAGTAGATAATGAAAATAATTCGTTCAATGTAAATTCTACTTGCGAGATTTCACTTGATGCTAGCACAACCGTTGGAATAATACGCGGTTCATATGAGTTATCAGAACTAATATCATAAAGAACAGAACAAATAAAAAAAGTAACTGATGTTAATGTTATAATAGAACCTGATAAGAATACATGAACGGTAGAATGGAAATAAAACAAAGAGCACTTAGATTTGATGTGAAAAAACACAATAGCCTCATTACTAGTCTTTAGGAAATTATTATACAGAGCAGGTAAATATACATCTCAAAAGATCATTGATTTTATGGGTTTTATTACTATTATTATTCATTGTATCGAGATATCAGGAGTTGATGATAATGGTAATGATACTGATATACTATATACTTTTAATATAATAGAACCACGAGGTTACGTAATCAATATTATACCAACTAATGTGTCATATCAAAAAATATTAAGCAAAGAAAAGAATATATAGAGATTCATATTAGAGATAAGCAAGGACTAATTGACTTTAATGCAGATGTATTAAGTTTTACTCTACCTTTTGCTTAGAATTTAGTTACAGATACAAGTATAGCTATATTAAAAGATATAATAGTGGTTATAGATATAATGTTAGATACACCACTAGATATTATATTAGATATAATAGTAGATATAGATATAATATTAGATGAAAGATTAGAAATTATAGTAGATATATTATTAGATATATTAGTAGATATAATAGAGGATATAATAGTTGTGATATTAGATATATTATTAGAAATTATAGTAGATATAATATTAGATATAATAGTAGATATAATAGTAGATATAATAGTAGATATAATAGTAGATATAATAGTAGATATAATAGTAAAATATAATAGTAGATATAAAAGCAGATATAACAGTAGATATTAGATAATAGATAATAGATAATAGATATTAGACATAATTCTAGATATAATAGTAAATATAACAGAAGATATAATATTAGACATAATATTAGACATAATAGTAGATATAACATTGGATATAATAGTAGACATTAGATAATAGATAATAGATAACAGATAATAGATATAATAGCAGTATTAGATATAAAATTAAAAACAATTTTAGACATAATTTTAGATATAATATTAGTTATTATAGAAATTAGATAAAAGGTAATAGATAATAGATAATAGATAATAGATATAATAATACATATAATAATGGATATAATACTAGATATAATAGCGGATTTAATAAAAGATATATTAACAGATAACAGATATTGTGGTGAGGCTTTCGGCACTCACTTGTAACCAAGATTCCAAAAATATTAGTAAAAACTCTGTTAATAATATATTGGTAGTATATATACTCAATGTCCTTTTGTAATTATGTACCACCAACGCTTTGTTAAACGGCCGGTTGAATCCCATTTAGCTTATAGTTCCGATTGGAGCAAATGCAAACGTGCTCATTTTGTCTAGCTCAGCAAGAGAAAAGCGGTCAGGAATTTGTTTCTGAGCCTTTTTCTTTTGATCTTTGAGAACCGTCGAAAAGCGCATCACCACATGGCGCAGTCAGCAATCATTGCAAGAACCCCAGTAGGAAACCTTCTCCTCAGAAGGGGTTTCCTACTGGGGAAACATGTTTTATCCAGCAGAACCCACATGCAAGCCTGCGGGACAAGGCGAAACCCAGGCCCAACACAGAGACAGGGATCAACGCAATATAAAGCGAAAAGTGGACTGGGAAAACGAATGCAAGGCCGTCGAATTCAAAGGACCACTCGTGAACGGAATTCCCTGGGAGGGGGCCGGCACAAAAAATGGATCTACTTATGCATTGGAGCTGAAGGACAACGCATATACCATCAGCGTTTCCCTCAATCCAACATAAATACGAGTTCATCTTTCGAGCTTTTCCACGAACTGTCCTTGGCATTAACGCGACCTAGAAACACGACCTACAACAGGTTCCTCCTATTCACCTGCAAGCAAAAAGACGATGACAAGCTGGCATATTTCCACTGCAGGCTTAAAGCCCTAGGAGCACACTGTAGACGGGTCACGGCTGAGGGTGACTTCATAAAAGATTAGTTTATGGCATTCGTGAAGAACACAAAGATCCAAAGCGAACTCATAACAGAGCCCGAACACCAGCCCAGGTCCTACAATACGCCCTCAAAAAAGAGAGAGGACAAGAGAAACAACGAGCTATCCCAGGTCGACTTCGAGGAGGGTCCCATCTGGACAATCAAATTGCGCTGGTAACCGCCAGCCAATATAGCCAGCAACAGCGACGCTTTCAACGCCCACAGACGCAACAACAACCAAGACGCCCCCAAAAACAAAAGACAGCGGGACAAAGCAAACCATGCCGACAATTGGGAGCACCGTTCTCACTAGAACACCTCCAAATTTGCCTAGCCAAGAAGGCGCAGTGAAACAACTGCAAAAAAGTGGCCACCTCGGAAAGGTATGTCTTTCCTCAACAACATAATGGATTGACTAAAAACAAGAAAAAGCCGTTAATAATCCCCCAGCGAGACGGATACGTAACATAAGAGAATAAACATCAACTTCCTCACACACAGGAGAACATGACATTGCTACAGAGCAGATGGTAAAGAGTCTGTGGACGTAGAAAGTACGCACTACAGACAAAAAATTCCGGATAGCTGGAACCAAGTGAACCACATCACCCCCACAGAGTTCCAAAGAAGAACACCATCCGGACTAGTCGCTTCCCTCCCGAACGAAATTTGGATCAAGACCGAGTCGGAAAACAATGAGTTGGATTGAATCGCAGACATAGGAAGCCCAAAGAACTTCATGAACAAAGAGACGGCCGAACAGATACTGAGAAAATGCCAAAAAGAGAAACGGCTACAGTACACGCACGACCCCTCTAAATATCAATGTTTCAGCAACGTATCAATTCCAGTGACAGGAATGATGCAAATGGACCTCACGTCAGGTGATTGGACTTCAAGAATAACATGATACTAGTAGAGAAGACCGACACGGTGAAACCTCTTGAAAGATTTATACTCTCTAAACTCGGATTCACATTGTCCCAAAGCCCAGGTAAGCAAGTAAACTATATAAACACAGACCTCTCGTTCAAAACAAAAATCATTGAACAATTTCCTCACCTTTGTTCCAGAATAGGAAAATCGAAAAACCACATTGCTAAATCCGACATAAAATGTGACATCATCCCGACACAACACAAAGGAAGACGAATACCGCTCCACCTGACAGACAAAGTAGACAAAAACACTAAATACTTGCCCAACACAAATCAAATAATCAAGCTCGGCAAATGATCAGACGACGTATTCATAAGCTTAACCGTCATCACCGTCAAACACGATAGGTCGACTAAACTTGCACTCGTTTCTCAACTCTTAAATGATGCCATCAACAAAAACAATTACCAAATGCAACCAAAAGACAACCGAATGGATGCCGTGGCCAGATACATATCAGACAATAAACAATTCCCCAAGGAATTATTTTTCAGAAAGATAGATCTAAATTACGCCTATAGCCAAATACCCTTCCACCCCACTATTCAGAGACATTTTAATTTCAACATCCCGGGGGGAAATAAACAGGAACAAACAGATTTATCAACAGTTTTTACGGCTTATCAGACATGCCCGTCACCTTTCAAAAAACAATAGACAAAACGCTCGACAACGAACGTAATAAATTCAACTTCCTAGATGACGTTCTAATAGTAACAAAAGGTACTATACTACAACAAAAATCTGACATCAGTCTAATACTTGAACGTCTGAACAAAAAAATCTAGCAATAAAATTAGAGCAATGCGAATTCGTGGCTCGGCTAGGACGTAACCCAAACAAGCATCTCTCAGAGCACGAAAAAAACAGAATCCATACAAAAATTAGAACCACCCAAAACACTCAAACAACTTCGCTTCCTTATGGGCTCAATACCTTAACTAATTAAATTCATCCCTAATTTAGCCACACTACTCGACCCTATTAGACCACTAAAAAAAGAAAACATTGTCAACAATAAAATACAATGGTCAGACAAACATAAGGATGCGCACGACAAAATTAAAATTCTGATATCTAAACTCACTGAACAAAAGGACTTGGAGAGAGAAAAACCTACGAGGGTGAAATGTGACGCCAGTCACAAAGGCCTCGGCGCATCGCTCGAACAATGGCACCCAAACGGGTGGTTCCCAATAGCATACGCTAGCCGCTTCCTAAAGACAGCAGAACAAAAATATAGCACTACTGAACTCCAACTATTAGCTGTTGTCCGGGCCAAGGAACACTTACAATACTGTCTTTACGGTTCCAAATTTGATCTCGTAAACAATCACAAAGCCCTTCTCTCAGCCTTAAAGACCAATAGAGGCAACAAATCCCGCCATAGCCGCCTAACCCGGTCGGTAGACAGACTACTACTCTTCACATTTAAAATCCATCATATACCGGGCAAGACCATGGGCTTCATGGACTATCTTAATCAACATCCCAATCACCAGCAACCGAGGTAAGCAAAGACGACGAACTTTTTGTAGTTAACCGCATAAAAGAGTTCAACTTCACACTAGAGAACCAATTTCGAGCATTTAAATTTTCGGCCAATCAGAACACAGTACAATTTAATAGTCCCTTTCAGATAACGTCATTAACCACGCTCAAAACGCACGCACTCAATAAAGCGAACTTTGCCTTAACCACGCTAATTTACAGTTGCCTTCTATGCATTCCACTTCAAACTCAAAATTTTCTTCACCTCATTACAATTCAATTAAACTCAATTCACCCATTAATCACATAAACGTCATTCAAAACAAAATCCCAATAAGAACATTTTCGGAACAGTAATCAGTAAGAGACAAGGAGGCCACAACGAAAATCACACAATGGAAATTCCGTCTAACCTCAATGAACAATCAACCGGAACTCAAACAGAGAAAGGAGAAATCTCTAACGTCGGAAAAGGTTGCGCCCCCTATAGATGAAGACAAACATGGCCCACAATTCCAGTTTAATGCGGCACCCACGCCACACTAGCGCCAAAACCTACAACAGGTCCTCGGAGAGGCATTTCTCGCGGAAGCCACAGATAAAGACAAACACCTCCAGAACATTATTCGAATAGTGGAGAAACAAAATTGGGATGAGCTGAAAAACGTGAGCAAATATTATTTCAATCTAAGAAGAGACCTCGCAGTATCACCTTCCAGATGCTTACTATACGACGGGAAACTAGTAATACCCTACCAACTCCAGAACACCCAGAACACGGTGATCAACGCAGTACATCGCAGGCATCCCGGTCAAGTCGGAATGGTCAGATTAGCCAACCTAATCTGGTTCCCTCACATTCACAGAACCATCAAACTCCGAGCGGAGAACTGCACTGCAAGCAGTGTACAGACAAAAGTAAAAACTTAAATACCCTAATACCCAAATCCCATCTGGGTAATTTGCCCACATTACATGAACCAAACCAAGAGGTACAAATAGACTTCGCAGGCCTAATACCTAACGAATCTAACAATGACACCTATACAATGACATCCGTAGACCGATACTCTCGTTACCCTACGGAAATTGTACTGCCAATTTGTGACACGTCCACCGCAATAAAACACTTACAAAACTACTGCGAATTCCACGCATACCACGCAATTTCCGCTGCGATCAGGCCCAATCTATTAAAGCCAAGTCATTTGACTTCTTATGCAAAAATCAAAACCTAATATTAATATTTTCTCCGACGCACGACAGTAGAGCGACACGTATGGTTGAACGCCTCATTCAAACTCTTAAACGCAGATTAGCCTCAATGACAATAGACCTACTCTGGGATAACACAACGCATGCAGAAAAAATCTCGGTTATAATCTAATCGATCAGACTAATCTCCCATAGGGGCACAAAATTAAATCCCTTCGAAGCACACTTTGGCCGACCACCTACTACTTAATTGTCAAATTTACTAACGAAACCAAACAAAAACAATCTGTCATACTCTAAGTTAAAATCTTTCCACCTAGACAAGAAGCTGCTACAACAAGCCGCCCTAACCCCAGCGACGTCTGGAACCGCGAGACAAACAACAAGGCCAACCTCAACATTCGGTACCAAGATCGAAAACCGACTCCCCAGGGAGCGGACTCGGACTCAGATGGCAAATCCGACAATGACCCACTCGAAATCATAGCAAACAGGGGTACAATAATACCTTCTAAAATAACCTTTAATTTAGGAGATAAAACATTAACTATTGATCAAACTAAGAAAAACTTAGCACGCAAAACGATTAGAAGGCAAGAAACTGAACCAAGAGGAACTTTAAAACCATTGTGGTCATTAATCGCAGACGGAACGATTACAAACTATACTCCTCATACAGTAACTATCGATACACATAATAGGAAAAACACAGTAATAGGAAAAAATGACATTACAATTTCAACGGAAACAGCGAATGTACAAGAACCTAAACAAACAAATCCCCCGGCACAAAAAACAGAAGAACATAAGCTCCGCCTCATAAACTTTGTAGCGTGCAGGACAGTATGAGAAAACAACCGAAATAAAAGAAAAATACACAAATTTTGTTTAGAAGAGCAAACCAAAAAGCGCAACACCGAAGCCGTAGCCCAAGGCACCAGGAGTTCGGCGACAAGAAGAATCGTCAAACGTAGAGCGTCAACGTCGGCTTCACATTCAACACCAGTGGATTTGCCCGGCCCTTGCAAAGCTCCTCGCTCCATCTCGCCTATCAAGCAAACAACGAGAAAGCATCCGACTTCAAAATCCAAGAAAAAAGCCACCAAGAAGTCTCAACCAAAAAGGAAAGGCAAATCATCCACACAAGCAACCGCCAAGAAAAAGTTAATGAAAGCAAAACCGGCCACCCTGAAACAATCGCAGGCATTCGCCGACAATTCGCGAGGAAAACTCAACATCAGCAAGATCTCTAGCCCCCAAACAAAGGAAGATCAAAGTCAAGGTCATAACGCCCAACACCAAAGACCATATTATACTAACGTCCTCCTCGCCAGCGGATTTTATGAGCGCCCCGATGCCTCAAGCCAACCCGATCATCCGGACAATCGCTCATAGCCAAACTGGACCAAACCCAAGAAAACGTTCAGCCAAGCCCACGGTCCGGAAACTCCACGTGGAGACTATGATCTCAAACCTACCTCTATCGCCAACCAAAGAGAAACCCGAGGTTATCGATCTAGTGGACTCCTCTGATAACACACTTATCAAGGACCCACCAATTCCGCTCACAGCACCGGTTACTCAGAGCACCACCCCGCCAAACATCTCTATCGTACCGCACTCAGCTAATTTCGGGCAATCGTGCACAGTGGTATCATCGACTCACAGGACTCGATAAAGAGCTTCCACACGGTCACCCTCTCAATTGCACGTAATTCTGTAGTGCCAAGTGCGCAGTCAGAGCGAGCCATGGAGATAGAGCAAACCCACGATCCTTCAAGCCCAGTGTAAATCACGAACAATATTCCGGATTTTCTTCCTGGGGGAATGTGGTGAGGCATTCGGCCCTCACTTGTAACCAAGACTCCCAAAGTATTATTATAAACTCTGTTATCCTATATTTATAGTATATATACTCAAGATCCTTCTGTAAATATGTACCGCCAATGCTTTGTTAAACGGCCGGCTGAACCAGCCTCTTTAGTTTATAGTTTCGATCGGAACAAATGCAAACGTGCACATTGTGTCTAACTCAGCGAGACAAAAGCAGTCAAGAAATTTTTCGAGAGTCTTTAACGTTTGATCTTTGAGAATACTATGAGATTTCGTACCATAGCTAACTATAACATTACATCATCCCATCCAATTCCTAATTTACCATCCATATTTTCAGGTTTAGATACATCAATTACAAAATAATTATGAGGTGTTTTCCCGAACATCATTTCATATGTTTCATATATTTTATAAATCTCTATAATTGAGTTCCCCCTCATTTAGAAAGTCATGATCAATTGTTTCAAGTACCTTACCTCTTTGTTTAAATAAGTTGAATAGAGTATATTTTTCTCTAGCACTTTGTCCATTAGTAGAAAACATGTTCGTATCAAGATAGAACATGTTACAATTATTGTTTCTACCTCTACCGGAATACTCATTCATTACAGGTAACTTAGGAGGAACATCATCAAATATCATTACATTCTTTTGTGTTTTTGGTCTATATCGCTTCTGGTTTGGCTAACTCATTGATATCTAGTATGAAAATGGGGCTTATCCTCCTTTGGTAAAATCCTGTTGGATATCCTGTTGGTCCTATAATATACAAATTATCAAAGTCGAAATTCTTGAGGAATAGGTTCTTCAATAAATAGGTCTTACCACATTCATTTGGACCTTATATCATACATCTAAAATTTTCTGATTTTGATGGTTTAATTACACTTGCTGGTTTATCTATTTATATGATGTTATCTTTATCTTTATCTATAGTTGTAGATGCAGCTTTATCTTTAGCTGTGTGTATATATATGCTATTATCTTTACTTATATCTATATTTTTATCTTTGAATATATCTTTATATTTATCTCTACCTTTATCTTTATCTTTATCTATATCTATATCTTTATCTATATCGTTATCTATCTTTGGCTATATCTTGATTTATATCTTTATCTGCATCTTTATCTACATCTTTATCTGTGATTAAACATCTCTGTATTACAAATCGATTTTATGCCTAATTAATATGAAATCCTAAATCTACAAGATAAGTTATATATAGAGAATAAGCTCCACAACAACTATCACCATCTCTATGCATTCTTTCATCAAAACCTAAATTAGTATACTTTTGTAAATTTGATGGTGGTGTTTTTGTTCCTTAACTATCGAAACATTTTATTCCTCCTAATTTATCTCTTGATATAACTAAAACCCAATATCTGCCCTCATTTGGATGTAAATTAACGATTATGCTATGATCTATATTCCTATATATATTTATCTCTTCATATCTCATCATAAACCCTGGTGTTAGAATTATCTGTTCTCCTTTTCTCATTAAATCAGTATTACTCATAGCTTTATTCTCAAAATTATACTTGACATGAATGTCATCAAAAGTTAAAACTTTCATGTTGGCAAAAAAAATTATCTTGGATTGGATTTATATGGTTTGTTATAGTTTTAGTAAGTATAAAACTTATATTGTCACCTCATGATAGATATGGATTGATAAAAGAAGACTTTGAGGGATGTATGTATATATAGAAAAAGAGTTAAATTAGTTTAGGTTTGAAAAATCAACTTTAGATACTGTTGTTTATGGTGCTACAGGATCAGGAAGCACTATTTGGTAAAAGAGTATTTAGAGTCAATTACGAGTGTATATAAATATGCAGCTATGCGAAAAGTTGAAGATGAAGATAGAGATAAAGCTATAGATAAATCTACAACTTGAACTATAGCAATGGATGATGAGAAAGTCGTAGATAAAAGTAAAGATAAAGATAAAGCTTCAACTAAAACTACAACAACAACTTCAATTACAGCTAAAGTTAAAGATAAAGATAAAGCTACAACTTCAACCGTTGCTAAAGATAAATCAGAAAACTATACCAAAGATGATGTAACAGTTTTTTGTAAAAATATAAGTGATTGGCTGGGATATCATGTTGGTGATATTAATGATTTTTTGACAAATGATATATCTGTATTTAAAGATAGTATTTTAGTATTACATGACATGGGTGATAAATTATATAAAAAAGATTGCACATTTCTTCACAACAGGTAGTAAAGACAATATAAAGATGGCTGTTATGTGTCTTAAACCTGCTCAGATATATAATATGTCTAGATCTAATACAGATTCTATCTATATGACATGATATATATTGATGCAGCATTCTTTTATAACTTTATAATTACCTTTCAGTGAAAACAAGACTTTCATGGAAAATGCAAAAAAATAAATGTGATATGCTGAAATATAATACGAAAAAAGGTGTTTTTTTGTGGTAGATATAGATAGACAGATAATTTTTGATTCAGAAGTGGGTAGATTTAATATAAAAAATTTAAAATATTATAGAAAGTATAACAGAGGATTAAAGATAAATTAATAGTAATTTTAAGAATTAGGTTGAAGAAAGATGAAGATAAAGAACTTATTGATGAAAATAACTATAAATTCTATTTAGAAGAGTTTTTAAAGTTTAAATGTGTTACCCAATTTTGTGAAAGTAAAATAAAATTATATAATTTTTCCTAACTATATTTATTTTAGCGACCTCTTTTGGTGGTATAGGTTCTCTTTATTATCTTTTCTCTGGTGAAAACCAAGATGACAATTACAACAAATAGCAAAAACGACTAGTTTAGTTTGTGATATAGTTGCTAGAATTGATCGTGGGTGGGGTGAAGACGAAGAAGAAAAAGAAGATAATGGTGAGTCTCATAATTTAGCTCCTGCACAAACTTCACTTGATCAGCAAGATGTAAAATTGATCAAAGATCTAGCTAAACATAAAGTAGTTCATGTATTAAAAATTGAGTGAAAAAGATGAAACTCTAGGTAATCTGTTTGAAATGTGTGTAGATAAAAAGACTGTATTATTATAGAAATATGGGAGGGAAATGTTTTATTAATTATTGGATACAAATAACGTTTTTTGTAAAAATGGAAATGAAAATTTAAATTAACAACATAGCACTAAATCGAACCCTTAGCTAAGTTTAATAGATAAAAGAAATGACAATTTAAACACTTTTGCTTCTACAAAGCTAGAAGGTTTAATAGTACAAAGGGATCATGTATATCATTTAATTGGAATAATGTCCCTTAATTAAAAGATTAAGGCTTACAGTGTTTTAAAGAATTTCGGAAATTTTATTACATTAAAAGGTCATTGCACTGGTTTTCTTAGTAAGCTACTAATAGATTTTAGTGGGTGTAATGATAAAAGATTTGGTGGTGTAGGTATTATGAATGATTGTCATAATAAAAAGATTAGATCTAGCATTAGGGCTAATGTTGACGATAACACTAGAGACAATACTAAGGATAACACTAGAGATAATAGAAACTACAAACGTTGGGGCTTCGCCCATGCTTCACCATATTACTAGAGGTAATAATAACGATGGGGTTTCGCCCATGTTTCAACAGAACACTAGAGATATTACTAATGATAACACTATAGCTACAGAAGAAGAAACAATATCTATTTTAATCAAGAGACGAGCGTAAAAATATGTATTAAATGTAACACTACTAAGAATTGAAAATTTTTGGTGAGAAAAAAGTACATGTAAGCAACGTCTGTCAGAAAAAAAATTAAATGTAATTTTTGTTCTTCTCTTATTTCTAGAGGTAATAATACAACCCATGTTAAAAGGATGATTTGAACTAGCTATAATTGTGAGCAATGTAATGAAAATTCTAAAAAACACTGGAAAATAATATAAATATTAACCAATTATTGGTAGCAGATAAAATTTTATTAGAGATCAATTAGTAGGTAAACTATCTTGATAAACTATTTTAGTAAACTATCTTTCCAATTTTGGTGAAAAATTTTTCCCTGGTTTTTAGATGTACAATATACACTATTTTTTCCTCAAAGTATCTTTATCTTTTACTAAAAATAGATCTTTATCTTTTGCTATAGAATAGATTTAGACCCAACCCAAGTAGTGAGGAAAAAGCGCTCTGTGCGTCAGAGCTAGCGTTTTGGTAAAAAAAACCGTATCTATTGTTATGGTTGAGACCATAGGTTCGGCTTTAGCTCGAGTTAAAATCAAAACTATAATCTAAACCAAAACTATAATCTAAACCAAAACCATAGAGTAGGCAAAAGCCATAGTTGTGACTGGTTTTCGCATTCACAACTAAGACATAGTTAGAGATATAATCAGAGATACAGTTAGAGATAAAACGTAGGGTATCGGTAAAATAAAAATTTTTAATTTGAGTAAATGCGTGAGACAAATGCCCATTTTTATGATGATCCGAATGCTCGAGATTGTGCAAAATAAGCTTTTTAACAAAAGCCAAATTCTGCGCACAGGGCAAAATGAGCATTTTGACAAAAGCCAAATTCTGCGCACTGAGCACTTTTTCCCCACTACTCAAATACAATTCAGTACTGGGCACATCTAAATGCAACTCCTCATCATTACTTATTCATTCACTGGTTAATGTCAATTTCTTACTTGCCAGACCTGCGTTTAAACTGATTTTACAATAGTCAGACTTGCACCAATTCGGATTTCTCACTTGCAAGGCTTGCGCCAGTTCTGATTTTTTACTTGACAGACTGTCACCAATTCTGATTTTTTTTGCTCAAAAAAAGGTCAGGAATACAAAAAAATCCGTTAGCTTGGTCTAAAATCAGGGTCCGTTAACACTCAGTTGGCCGCAAGCGACCAAAAAAGACAAAAATTATAACGTGAATAATTATAACCCACTGATGGTAGTAGAACTAACTGAGGTTAACATTGGCTCACGGACTAGTTGTAATTGAGGTATTAGAAGAATATGGGACTGATTCCTCTTGTTACCGATTTTGGGTCCCATTCGTTTTTCAGCAAAAATTGGATCGATTGGGAGTTTATTTACCACAAGCCCTCGGGCCAGCAAAGGAACCCTCGTTGACCTCCCCGCTTTAACATTTTTCCACGGTTTGCGAAGTTTGACATTTGGGAAATCTTAAAATTACAAAAATTCGGAGATTTTGGCTATTTTGGGACAGTAATTCGATTGAAAACTGATGAAAATGGCTAAAAATCGGTTGAAACTATCCAGTAGCATCAGGGGTCAGAGGAGGCCATTAATATGGCCTCCTCTGACCCCTGATGCTACTGGATAGTTTTCAATAGCTTTGGGGTGTTGTCAAAGCACCCCGAGAAAGGGGCTAAAAATAAAGCCCCAAAATCGTGGCACGTTATAACATTTTTTGAAATTCAAAAATTTCACTCGAATTTTTTGAAAAGTTAGTTTTTTTACTTGGCAATCATTTTGCCAAGTGCGATTCAAGTCTGATATGAATAATACAATTGATTTTTAATGATATATTAGAAAGACGTGCCCCGCACTGAATCACACTTGGAGTACCAATTATCTTTGCTCAATGTTTTTTAAATTTGCAGTGTGTCTGCTTCAGCATATTCGGACGCAAAAAAATAGATATCAAAGGTTTTTCCTCGTTCAACAAAATAGACTTATCAGAATAAATTTCTCGAACCATGAACATACCACGCATGACCAAAATTACCTGTGCAAAGACTTGATCTCGACCCATAAAAAGATTTTTGCTTCACTTTAACGAGGTACCTCAACCGTGCATAAATCAATATTTGCAATTCCCTTAAATCCCCCTAGACATTTCGAGTCTATTCATCAGTCGAGGTATGGACTCGGGCTATCTTTGACTTATAACAAATTTTGATTATATGGAGGCCTAAACTAGGGGCACGATGTCTCCCGAATTTGTTAATTTTGATGAATTTTGAAAGCATGATATTATAAGGTAGTAAATTATAGTGTCTTTACTTCGCCTGCGTAGTGTGTCAGTGCAAGAACCTAACCCACTGAGAGTTTCATCTTCAACTATGAATGAGTTGAACGCTTCCAAAACATCCCACTGCATTATGACAGACACTCGGTCATTGGAACTTTTACCCTTGTTTATTTATAAATTATAAAGAACAGTCTCACCTCAAAAGCTATGAAAACAATTACCAGTGCAAAAGCAGGCATTAGTTCGTTCACATATTTTAAGGAGAACAAAAATATTTCTCACGAAAATAAAAAAGGAAACAATGTGAAGCGAATATGGTATTAAATGAATAGCAATGATTAAGGAAAAGACAATCCGACTTTGAAGTGTATGACGAATTAAGCAGGTCCTAGTAGATTAGTAGATTCTGTGTCTCTGTGTGGAATGGGTACACATAGGTCAGTCTCTGTTGAAATATTTAAAAACAGGTCTGTTAATTGGTAACACTCATCTTTTTATTCTGTGATAAATGATTTAACCATTCAGGTCACTCAGGTGCATTTTTCAGGCTTTTTCTAGTGACCCTGAAATAGCTTTTACACAAACAAAAACATGCTGCAAAATAAAGCATTAGGTAGAAAAGCTTTTTCTAGATCATAAATGTGAGAGCCGCTGGACCTAAGTAAGAAAACAAAAAACTGGGAGCTTCTACTTTTGAAAGTCATTAAAACATTGAAGCTGTCACAGGAAAAAAAAACGAAGGAGACACAGAGACACAGTGCATGTAGGCATAATTGCCCGTAAAATAGTATACTCATAGCTTGGTTCTAAGGTAAACCTTGTATCGGATTATGAAAAATTATTCGATATAATTCCCTGCATCCTATCTATAATTGTCATCAGAAAACTTCAGGATAACCTTAGAATAAAAAAACTCAAAAAAGCAAACTTTAGAACAGAGAGAGGAAAATTTTGACACCACAAATTATTTATACAAAATTTCCAGTAAGTGATAGATAACTTGAAGTGATAACAAAATACGTTGTATTTACAGATAAAACGTTCTTTTTATGACCCGGAGGACTTCAGATAAAAATCATAATATGATTCAGAGAAGTTCACCATAACTGGCGATGATTGTAAAACCAATGTTAATAGTGCCAATTATATAAATGATTAAAATCGGGGGAAATGATAGAGGGTCGAAATGAGCGGCATGAAATGATAGGGGTTTAAACAAATAGGGTTATAGGGTTGAAAAAGCGGTAAGTCATTTCAAGGACAACATGGCCACAATTACTTCACTTAAACAGAGGGAAACAATTTCAACTGAAAAAAAGAACGCATACTTGATCCAGGCAATTTAAAATGCTGATCCCCCCTAATAGGTGTTTATTCAAATGAAAGCGATAAAAAAAGTTTAGTTAAAAAAGGGTCGGATATTTACAAAAATTCAACTATCAACAACGCTCAATGAGAGGACTGCGAAATCAGAGAAAGAGCGCACAATTCTATTACTGTTGGTGCAACCAAATGGTAGTGCATACAGAACTAGGCACTCTTGTTGTTTTACATTAACACAAACATTAAAAACTTTTGTAAACAACACGCGACCTTGACAGCTCAGCTCGACAATGATAAAAAGCAAAGAAAAGGAAAATTACACGGGATGTGATATTAATGTCTCTTCGATTCATTATCACTGATTTAATTGTATACCATATAATAGTTACTCTTTTCCTCTAACTTGCCACTGGGCTTCCGTAACAACTTTGGTACTATTCTGATAAATCAAAAACAAAATTTTCTTTTAATTTGCGCCAGCTTTTCATCACAACCTGCTCGACTAATCCCAGCTAACTCTATACTTTTGTTCAGAACCGCGTGACATACGGTTGTTAAAGCACAGTAGGCGCCTGCAGTTTACTCATAGTGTCGATGTTTAGTTGAATTAAAAACAAATACATATTTCGAAACAAATTAGGGAAACTTTGCAAAATGACCCTGGCTGAGTAAAACTGTGTAGTCGGGATTTACATGCGCCATTCTGTCGCTAACAGCTTGAAAAACAACGAATTGAAAAAGAAGTTGAAGACATCCTTATCGTTTGTGCCCCCGTCATTCGTTTTCGAAATGACAATTGGCATATAATGTAAGCAGCAGTTGAATAATGCGTGTTTTTTATCAATTCGATGTTTATCTTGTCTAAGAAAGTTTTATCAATCTATTTTTTAATTAATCGGAAGAGTAAATCCCTTCAATTTAGACTTGATGTCGACATTTTACAGTTATCAGAAATAAGTATCGATAAATAACAAAAATGGAATTTCTGGGGGTGAAAACAGATTGGGTACAAAAGGCTGGCGGCAATAATAGAAAAGAGCCCAAGCAATTTCAGGTCGTCTAGTTTCCCGTACCTAACTTCAAGTGCGTTTCAGTATTGGGCCAGCATAAATGCAATTCCTCGTCATTACTGGATCATAGACTGGTTCATGTCACTTTTTTTTACTTGTCAAACTTGCGTTCAGTCTGATTTTACATGGTCAGACTTGGGCCAAGTGTAAAAATAAGGCTTAGTACAGCTAGGGATTGAACCCACGGTTTCGCGCTCCGTAGACGTTTGTCCTCCTGACTGCGGCATCCGTACTGTTGATAGCATAACTTTTGCGCCGTTAATATACGCTTGAAAGAAGCGAACTTCAAGCAAGAGAAGCGAGCAAAATATATCACATGGGAAACTTGCATTTACAATTGCCCAGTACTGATTTACACTTGGAGTTCGGTACGGGTTTGTACAGAAAGAGCTTAATGCTCAACCAGATAAAAAGCACGTATCATCACATAAGATATCAATATGTAAAAACTTGGCACTACCATCTGGGTTTGCAAGTAATATGCGCTTGCTAAGCTTGTGGTGGACAGAAACAGACACTGCAGAAAGGAAAAGATATCAAAGATAGTTGCTCAACCTTGAAAGTTAACTAGCTCTCCGTCGAAGTGTTTATTGCATCTGCAAACCAACAGGACAGCACAGATAAGCCAAATTCTCGGTCAGATAAACGAAACCATTAACTCGTTTCTTTTCTAAATCGTCCATTAAAATTGAGTGTTTGAGTAACCGCTGATAATCGTTTCGCAATTAATACAATTATCACATGATATTCCGATGGCCTCTCTGATAAGTTTCTTCTGGCTATTCTTTGATCTGATCACAAATACGACTGGGATCAAATTCAAATATTTTTAACGGATATAAATATTCTTTTCAATCTGTTAACTTACAGGTCGTCTAGGTTTTTTTACAGAAAAGACCCAAATGCTGAACCAGTTACAAAGCACGTGTCATCATATAAAATATTATTATATAAAACCATGCACGTTCATCTGTGTTTGCAAGTAAATTTCGCTCACTAAGCTTGGGTGGACAAAAAGAGACATGGCAGAAAGAAAGTGATAAAAAAGATAGTTGTTCAATCTTGGCAGTTAACTAGCTCTCCAGCGAAGTGTTTATTGCATCTGCACAACAGCAGGACAGCCAATAGTGAAGCCATGTTCTGGAGTAAATATGAAAGGAAGCCGTTAACTCATTATTTCTTAAATCATCCATTAATGCTTAATTTTTGAGTAACCGCCGATAGTAGTTTCGCATTTATTACAATTGTCATTTGATATCCAGATGGTCTCTATGATAAGTTTCTTCTGGCTAACCCTTAATTCGATTACAAATCCGATCAAACTCAATTTCTAATATCGCCCTATTTTGAATACGCAATTCGTTTTTTTTTCACTCTAGAATTCCCATATATCTTGAAAGCTCAGATACTTTCAGAGGCTTGACAGCCGAGAGGTAAGGTGTTATATTCATATGCCAATGATAGCGAGATCAATCCCCTGCCTTCATGAAGCTGTCTGTGTGAGGATGTGCGAGTTGCTAACTAACTTTAGCTGCAAGCTGACTTTAGCCTGACCAATGTTGGATGAAACCATGGTACCACGTGAAATTTTCAGGCGCAAAAAGTGGACGAAGCCACCAAAATGAGGATTGCTGTTCATGAAAAAAGACAGTCTTAAATGTGGGGAATAATTAAAAAAAGTGCAACTGAGAGCAGGCCGCTGTGGTCTAATGCTGTTCAGCTGCGATTACGCCGAAACCACAATCATGGTAATTATGCCCTAATGGTGGCTAAAAAAATGGTGGCTATAATGGGAAAGACCAGACGAATGTATCATATTTTTCATAATGATTTACTATGTAATGGCACGTGCTCTGTAACTATGGGGTGCATAAGGTCCCGGGGAATAAAAACGGAAAAGATCCCAAACATCTTCATCAAAAATATGTAAAACTTAATTTAACGGAGATAAAACTGACCAATTTGAACATTACGGGACCAGTATCCGAAAAGGCGAATTTCAATAAGTTTTGCGTTCTGTGGAAAAAAAGAGCATGAGATTGTCCTGAGATTTTTTTGCCCAAGTTTATAGTAAATATTTGAGACCAAATTCAAAAACTTAACTGTTCCTGTGAAAAGAGCTATGGGTAATTTCAAAGCCACTAATTGTCCTCTTAATCCACAATTAGTATCTAGAGGGACATTTGTGACATTAATCACCAAACTGGCTTGATTTACTTTTGGTCATTTTATACTGTATCCGTGGGAAAAGGGTTATTTAAAGCAAATTTGAACAGGGTTTGCCTAGTGTCACCTGTTTCTACATACGCTTATAACTGTAATCATGTTTCATAAGAAAACACAACTAAATCGAGTATGTATGCTCTATTTTTCGGACATTGGCCACGTATTGAATCAGTCTACAAATATTGTGACAATTGGTACTAGTATCTTGAATTCGCAGATAAATATAGACTTGTTAATTGAACGGTGGTAAAAAATTCGAAAAAAAACAAGTTTAAAAAAAGCAAACAAAGAAAATGCAGGTGCAAGTTAAATCGATTGAAAAGGGTTATTAAAAAACTAATTTTTATTTATTTTTTTTGCCTTCAAAAACTTTTCACATCATCTGAATTTTAAATTTTGATTCCTCAGTAAACTAAAGAAAATACTCGTCTAACTGAACAGTGGTAATGTTATCTTTTGGAGAAAACTGTTATTCAATAGATCGTTTTCACAAGATTTTCATTCTGGAGTTGATTGTTATCCGTACCTAAGCCCTAGCGGATATCAGCACTGAATCTGTTTTTTCGTCTAACCCTAGCTATGTTCATGCCAGCTTAAAAAATTATCAGACTGGTTTTTAAGATGAGTCAAGTGGGCAAGATTTTGTCTTCATGATTTTATTCAGAACCCAAATAATTACGCCTTAGTTTGCTCTTGGCATCGATCCTTCATCGATTATGTCTGCTTCTTTTTACGAAAAAGAAATAATTTTTAGTCAATTTGTGTCAACGGGTTGAGTTCAGTTAATTGTTGATAAGTTATACACAAACTGCTCGCAACTGCAAAATGGATAGTACTTCCCAGTGATTCTGGAAATTATATCATGTAAGATCCGATAAGATGCTTACTAAGAGCGTTCATGTGAGCATAATTGGTCTGACTCGAACCGCAAATATTTGCTTAGTTATAAAATTGATCCTCTTTCTGCGCTTTTGCGTCCTAATTTAATGATGCTCACATTAGTGAAAACCATGCAATCGATTAAAGGGAATTATTATAAACATGCCCGGATAAAATGAATAAATAAGGTGATTTATTATAAACATGTCCGGATGTGGATAAAAAATGGTTTTAGTTCTGAGTTCGATATCACAGTTCTTTGTTTGATCTTACACTCTCTGTTTGATATTGGCTGAAAAGTTTGATATTTATCTGTTTATATGGATCACCTTCTCTCTTCGCGGCCATCTGGTACACTCTCCATGAGCCCCCGACTCGCTTGTGTGCATGGTGACCATCACCTTCGGCGACAACCTGGTCCACAGTGATTGCTGAACTCAGTGACATCGAACTGAAGCTGAACAGAGTACTATGCGGAGCACTGTCATCATCAGGACAGCACAGTTGTCTTTAAATGAACCAAAAGGAATATCTTTAACAATGAAAAACAAGAGACACCGGAAAATAGAAAATGAAACTTGGACCAACAAGACGCATTAAAGATAGAATAGTAAGAACAGAAATGAAACATGCACAATATTTCAACTAAAGCTCGCGGCATTGTGACAGCTTGTAAATTTGATAACAATCAGGCATCAACACAAAGCAATATTATGAACACAACCGGCTAGCGTCGGGCGAATTGCTCTCAAACGAAAACGACTGACGAGTGGTTGGCTTCGAGGGGTTAAAGAGACGCGGGGGCACAATAGGCTGTTGATTATTTCACCACTGATCTGCGCGGGGGGTGGGGGTGGCCGGGCTGTAATTGCAAAGACACCCTTTTTTGGTACTCAAAGAATGATCGACTATGATTTCATACAACTCAAAACGAATTTCCCCCGTGCGACCCGTCCATGAAGTTAACGAAATCATGAATGTGACAGTTCGGGGAGAATGCCTTTCAAAAACAACAATAAAATCAAGTACATCCTTTATTTCAAGATTGTTTTAGCTTAAAACTACTTTATAAAAATATAAATTTTTCGCAACGAACTCACAATATTAGTGTCCGCTGAGTCATTCTGCACGAATTGTTGCTCCGGGCCTCTTGACGAATACAAGTCTAATCCCATTTTGTTTGAATATTGCTCTACAATTGGGTTCCCGAGCGTATTTGTTAATTTGACTTCTTGAACAATTGTGACTTTTCCTTTTTGAGACATATCTGCTGGCTCAATAGTTAATTGACATAACAAGATCATAAACTGAAAAACATGGTAGGTAATGTAAACTAATGTAACATCGTTTGATTCATTATTCTGACCACATGCGACCAAAATCTTATTAACAGTAACAGGATTATTGCTAGCAGCGATAACGAAAAACCCCCTCGCCCTCGCCCCCCCCCCCCCCCCCGGTGCAGATAACCCCGGGCAATAACTGTATGGGCGGAGTACTAAATTGTAGAGTTTCAATTCCTTTTTGCTCATTTCAAGACGTTTTCGTCAAAAACGGTGCCGTCCTGATGATGACAGTCCTCCTCATAGTACTCTGTTCAGCTTCAGTTCGATTTCACAGAGTCCAGTGATCACTCGAAGCCAGTTTGTCGCAGAAGGTGATGTTCGGGGCGTTCAAGTCGAGTGTGCCGGATGACTCAAAACGGCCCTTTGCGAAAGTTCAACCAAGCTCAAAAGGGGCATTTTTTTTTGGGGGGGGGGAGGGGTTTTTTTTGAAATACTATCGGGATCGGGAAGTGGGGTGGGGTGGCAGGGGGAGTTGGGAGAAGAAAGAATGATTTATTTCAGATTGAATGACAACCGGAAGAAGAAAAAGATTGAATTAACCACTAGATCACACTGACAAATTGCCCTAAATTTGCTTCAATTTGACAAAATGCTCCAATTTGCCACTAAATTTAATGTTTGTTTTGACAACTGTAAATAATCTGTCAATTTGTCAGTGTGATCTGATGGTAAGTCAATATGACCACCAGAACGCACGCTGAAAAAAAAATATGGACCCCGTCTTTTTGTTTTCCTTGACATGCCCAATTTTCGAAAATTTTTGAAAAGTGAAGAATGATCATAATTTTTTTCATGCAGTATGCCCAGTGTGAAATCAGACTGCCTCAAGTCATGCCAAGTGAAGATTCAGCCTTTTCTCCTCCATGCCAAGGCTGAACTCAGGTCTTGTGTAAACATGCCAGAGCTGGTGTTTATCTGGACAGGATGAAATCTTTTTTTTTACTTGTTTTCTAATGGTTCAGTACTGGATATTATGGGTTTTCAATGAATCAGTAATGAAATGTACTGGAACTCGGGTACGGGTAGACACAACACTGCAAGGTAGTTGGTCTCTTTGGAATCTGGAAAAAGAAGGGGAGCTCAACACACTTAACGAATTATCGACCCAAAACAGTTTCACTATTCAACAAAAGATTGTGCCACTATTTCTGTGTCTTGTTTTAAAATTCAATTTTGCGTTGGAAGGCTGAAATAGATGACGTTAATTCAATCAATGAACATTTTTATTTGGGCATGCAGTTGGTCATTCAAAAAACTGCTTTTAATTCTTACACCATCAGCAATATTGTCCAAAATTGCGATCCTTCATCGATTATGTATGCTTCTTTTTACAAAATAGAAATAACTTTTAGTCAATTTATGTCAACGGTTTGAGTTCAGTTAATTGTTGATAAGTTATACACAAACTGCTCGCAATTGCAAAATGGATAAAAATCCCCAGTGATTCTGGAATTTTTATCATGTAAGATCGGATAAGATGCTTACTAAGAATTTTTATTGTGTAAGACCTGATAAGATGCTTGCTGAGAATTTTTATCATGTAAGATCTGATAAGATGCTTATTAAAAATTTTTATTGTCTAAGATCTTATAAGGGAATGCATGTTCTTACGACATCTTTTAGGATTTTACACGATAAACATTCTTAGTAAGCACCTTATCAGATCTTACACGATAACAATTCCGATGACAAAAAGGAATTTTTATTGTGCAAGATCTTATAAAATGCTTAGAATGCTTAAAATACTTAGAAATTTAATCGTTTAAGATCTGACAAATTGTCTGATAAGATCTTGTAAGGGGATGCATTTTCTTGTAAGTTCTTATAAGACAATTTTGTACGAAATTTGTCAGATCTTACACGATAAACATTCCAGAATCATTGGGGCTGTCACTAAGAAAAAAAAATAAGAACAAAAACCTAGAGCAATAATTGGGTGAGTAACATGGTAAAGTTTTCCTTATTCAAACTCACTATAATATATTTAGTTAAATTGAGTGGTTTTGGAAAAAACCCACACGGAAAGCCTTGCCCAATTTGGAAACAACCAAGGAACAAACTCCAACGGGAAAAAAACCCACATAAAGAAACCCCGCCCAAACTGTTAAAGAGCTACTTATTTAACCCAATTGGCTACGCCTCGCGAAGTCTGGCCATGCTTTAGCGGCCCACGGGACTTCATGTGAATCTATCGAAACTAAATAAACTATCACAAACAAAGTTAGATAACAACAATGTTTATTTCCTTGGTGTTTTGTTTTCCCAGGGGGTTAATTTTCGAGAGCTTACCTCATAGTGTCAACTACTGAGTGAATACTCTTCTTCACAAAGACTGACATTTTTATATGAGCTATTTCTGACAAACGCTTTAAAATTTTCAACTGTGAAGCTGAGAGCGTAGTTGGATAATTACAAACTGATTTTAAACTGCTTTCAGATCTCTTAAGACGAGTGGCATTTTTTAAGCTTCGAAAGTTGATTCCAACCTGTATCATCTTTTTGTCCTTTTATTAATAGTAACATCAGCAGCATAGTAACGTTTACTACGGGAATATTTATATTCATAGTCATTCGAGAGTTCAGGGACACGCCTTCGGTCCAATTTTTTCCCCTTATCCAAAAACTTGATCTCAATTAGACAAGCCTTCTGCAGCACTGCTGGTATCTCAATAACACTATAATTGCAGTATCGGAGCAAGGGCTGTTGGAAATTTTAGATATTCTAGCCAGTAGTGTTGATAGACGCAGTATGGAGATCCGTTCTTCTTCTAGTTCAAACAACATAGATCACGAACAAAAAAGAAACAAAAAAGAGGCATTGAGATATTTGGTGCTACCACTGAATCCACCAGTTTTATGGACTCAGTCTTATAAAATTAGTTAAAAGAATAAAAAACGTTGCAAAAAACTACACAGATGTTGCGCAGTGCGATTTAAACATCTTGAGTTGCTGTCCAGGGCTCCGAAATTTAACCGCTTGCTTTAACAAAGTCCATTAGAATTTGAAAGTTTTTTAATTGTAAACATGTAAACACGCTTATATCTCAATCTCTAAAACTGGCAACCGATTGATAGGGTAACCGAGGCCTCTGGTATAAGATGTGGAATTCTCGTGTATCTTCGTGAACACATTGGAAGGTCCCACTTTCATCAAATCAATTGAGGAGTTGAGCGGCTTAGTGGTTTCTCAATAGACGCGGCTTTTAGAAGTTTACTGGAAAGTTCCAACATTGAAAAGGCTCCCCTCTTTTCTTCATCGTTGTCACATTGACAGCCTTGGTTATCAACTGCATCCATTCCAGACTTCGGTTTGCAACTCACGCTAAAGCAGTTTTGAGCAGCCCTGAATTACGTCCTGGAGGTTTAGCTGTATAACAACAAACGAACAACCCGTACTCTATTTCGTGTACACTTGAGGATGTTGTTGATCATGCAGCCTCTTGTCATGACAAGAGCAACATAATGGGCCGTGGCAATCGATTGAGCGACAAACTGGTATATCAGCATGCGCGTCTGCTAGCCTCTCACCTGCATGCGAACAAAAGCAAAACCTGGCCAGGAGACATTTATTTGCCGGTCAACCAGCTAACTTAGCGGTTAAACGTTACCATTACAACCCCACTGCAAGCCAAACATATCATAAATGCGGAGAGGAAGTGTTGTTTACCGTTATCTGCGGTTGGAGACAGATAAACTGAGCAATTGTTCCGAAAATGAAACAATACTTGAAATCAATTCAATTCATACCGCTGCCATTAATAACTTTTGATCGACTATCTTAAACTGTTGGGAAAATTTTGAACTGAATTGCCCAACTTGCAGATAACTGAATTTTTCAGCCTGCTGGACTGTCAGTAGACCTCAAGAGACTAGCGCCAGCTTTGAATCGGTGCGATGCGTGGGTCAGCCCAAATGATTATTACAAGAGATGCAAAAATGTGAGCATATAGCTGCTTATTGCGTCCATTATCGACGCAAACCCAAACGGATGGCAGGGTCTCATTAACTCCTGTCACCTAAAGAGAGGCGACAAATAACCCGAATACTCTACGCGCCCAATGAGCGGGGACTTAGACAATGCAAGTTTTCATCAATTCATTAATGGGTTCCTACTACATAATAAGATGCGGAAACAAATCTTATCTTTGGAAATCTCAATCAATGAATTTAACTTCCTATTAAGAAAGCAGAAGAAATGTCATTCAAAGTGCTGTTAATCTGTACATCTGATCAAAATTAACCTTTCAGTTTCACAACGTTATCATTCAACTGCGATTGCACTAAAATAAAAATTCACTGACATTAAAAATTATTTTATTTGAAAAGTTATCAGCCTAAATAAGACAAAAATTGAAACCCCTAGAAGCGATCATTGTCCAGTGTTAAATTTTTTTGAATTTTTAACTTCTGGAAGCGCGATTAAAACCAAATTTGCACTGTTTTGGCGACACTTTTTGCATGCAAGTAACAAAACCGACCTGAGTACTGACTGAGTAGTGGGTAAATTTATTTGTAGAATTACTAGCAAAATTTTTAAAACAATTTAAGCGAACCATAATTCAGATATGTGTTTGAAAATCTTGTAAAATAGTAGATTACACTGATTACAGTTATAAAAGAGGAAAGCATTTTTTGAATTGATTCAGAAGAAAAAGAATGGTTAGAACTGTTGCAGATGTGCAAAAGACAGTGGGCAAACTGTGGGGCCCAAATAGGAGTAGACATCTTTTCTCGGGTTTCCACTGATTTTGATTTTCTTAGACTCTGGCGCGGTAAGGTGAAGTGAGTTGCTGCATCTGATGAACTTGTCAAAATAAGAGCCATCAACATTCACGTTGAACATTCGGGGTGGTTTGATCTTGGCCCAGTGTGCCAGCAGACGAAATGTGAATGAGGGTACGATTGTGAATAGAGGAGCTGAAAGACAACACTCATGTGACATCACCATAATTAATTAGACAGTCTATATAGATTTCTATTTAAAAAAGAACTAGAGCAGGGCATAGGAAAAATTCGAAAACAAACTGAGGATGCAACCAGGGATCTGGATAAGCAAGAAATAGCTGCGACAAAGAACGGCCATTGAAACCCAAGGCATGTGTGGGCCAGGAGGCACGTGCTAAAATCTGTAACTTTAAAAAACACCAAGTCATAATGTTGATTATATAGATGTAATTCAATGGTTAGGAAATTGATGACCTTTTCACGGTAGCAAAAGAAGATTTGTGAAGCAAATCTCACGAAAGTTTTAACTGTTGATACGGAACAACAGTTGGCAAAGGGTAGCCCAGGCATATCGTGCCAAAGTAACTATAACTCAAGGGTCTTTTTATGAAACACCACCAACACTGGCGTCAGTGAAGCAAGCTGATTAGTCTGCTTCTTTGACGTCCGGCCACAGCACCATCAACACTACACATTCAATATTAACTGACGGCGGAACACCGCACAGTTTTTTCTGGTGACCCCCCCCCCCCCTTAACCAAGCTCAAACGCGCAACCTCAAGGCAAAGGCAAGGGCAAAGGCAAAGACAAAGACCACGAATCAACCCCAAAGACCAAGACCCCCCCACCGGAAAATAAAGACCCCCCAGTACAGTCAACATTTCAACAACACAAAACACAAAGCAGAATACAAACCTCCTGACAGCAATGCCAAACAGAACCATGCAACCACCCGTTTTAAAAGCAAAAATTAGGGTGATGGGGAAGAAAATTGCGAAAACCTGCAAACCATGAGCGAATTGATTTACAGTGGCAACATAAACGCAGCGAAGAATGTTCATGAAAATGCAGCGGAAACATTTTCGAAGTTCAAGGAAACCAGTTACGAGTTGATTTCACAGCTTGACGAAAATCAGCACAAGGAGTACATCGACAAAATCACTGACACGTGGAACAACATCGACGACATGGAAATTAAAATTCAGAATCACCTTTCGCAAGAAAACACCACAGCAAATTTCACACAAGACAACAACGAGACAACAGTAACAGCCAATTTGACAGCCGATAACTCAGCAACCAACAACAACATCAACACTAGAGCAATTGGACAACGGCAAACATCCATTAACAGAAGTTTACAAAACGAGCAACCGGAAACTAGCAGTTCCGCTCAACGTGACAATCTTAACAGCTTTTGGTATAACAGACTAGCTTACTCACGTAACCTAAACAACCAGCAGAACAGAGTAACTGGAATGGGGGGCACACAAACATTCAATCAGCCAGCCGTACAACCACAGCAATTGTCAACAACGTTTCCACAACCAGTTCCATTCTATACGCCTTATGTTGAAGCTCATCCAAAGATGCATCTTCAGAAGTTCAATGGTGACCCCAGCAAATGGGCCAGTTGGTACAGCCGTTTCAGCTTCATGATTAGCGACAATCATCTGAGTGATGGACAGAAGATCGCCTATTTGCAAGGACTTGTGATTGGAAAAGCCAAAACAGCAATTGAAGGATTTGCCTGCAACGGACACCTCTACAAAGATGCAATAAATGAGTTGAAACAGCGTTTTGGGAACCAAAACGTCATCATCAGCAACTTGTTGAAGAAACTCATCAACTACAGGCCACCAACGACATCCCTTCCTTGGACAATTGTAAATTTCTCCACTTTCATAAACAACATGACAAGGACACTGCAAGAACTTAATTTCGGAGCCGATTTCAACAGCACAACAATTTTGAAGCATGCATCCGACAAACTGCCGTACAGCAAAGAATTCAAATGGAATCAGTTTGTTTTAAGGCGACGAATTCAACAGCCGACACATGCAGACCTAAATAAATGAATTAAAGAAATAGCCGAAGCACATGAACGCTCAACGCATCAAGGACGAAGCGGAACTAGCCTTAACACAGCCAGTGACAGACATCAAAGAAACTTCAACACAATTGGAACCCGACAGTTTCGTCAACAACACACCCATTCGAACATGGAACAACAGCAGCAACAACAACCAACACAGAACATAAACAACTTTAGCAACAACAACAAGAACCAGTACAACCAGCGGAGCACACACAAATGTTTCAAGCAACAAGAGGAAGCAATAGCAACAACCAGCCTCTGCTATGTGTCTTCAACGACGGTAATCATCATTTATTCCATTGCCCAACGTTTAACGGAAAGAAAGCAGACGAAAGGCTTCAAACTGTTTATCAGTTGAACCTTTGCGGAAATTGTTTGGGAGCGAACCATCGAGCCAACAGCTGTCCTTCAAACTCCAATTGCAGGGAGCAAGGATGCGGACAACGACACAACACTATGCTATACGGTGCCAACAGCAGATACGGACGACTAGTAACATCAATTGTTCAAACAAACTCTCAATTGAACCACTCAAGAGGAAATGGTAACTCATTTAAAGTCATCAACAACAAAAATACAACCACAACAACGGACACAACAGCAGCAACTAAACCACAAATCTTTTCTATGTCTTGCCAGTTATTTAACATAACAAGGAGAACAAAGTCTGGACGTACGCCTTCATCGACAGAGGAAGCAGTTTGACAATACTTCTCTCGAAGAGAGCCGATGAACTACGCCTTTAGAAAGAAACACGTCAACAACTTGTCTTGGAAGGAGCCAACGAAACAGACACAAGAACTTGTTACACAACGTCAACAGAAATTTCAGATTTGGAAGACGACGAACGCTACAATCTCAAACAGATCTATGTTGTGGAAAACATCAATTTTCCAAAGCTGAGGGAACACCGGGAGACATTGCGAGAAAGTATGACCACCTTAGACATGTCAATATGCCAACTCTGGATAATCTCCAAGTCACAGTATTGATTGGACAGGACAACATTAACCTTGTCTCACCAGTCAGAGTGGAAGAAGGACCATCGTCAGCACCAAGCGCAAGTCTTTTCAAACTTGGTTGGAATATTTCTGGACCTCATACAGTATTGGATGACAGCAAAACACAACATTCAATGCATCATACTGCTTTGTTTTGCAGCATTTGCCTGGAACAAGACAATGACCTCGACGAAGAAGTTTTTCATCGGTGGAGCGCAGAGATAATTCCATTGGAAACCAAAACCAAGTCTAACGATCCAGAAGTCTTTTTGGCCACCAAGACACTTAACACAACATGCGTGAGACAAACAGATGGACGTTATGAAACGGGACTTCTCTGGAAAGACGACAGCAGTTTACCAGACAACTGGTCTCAAGCATTGACTCATCTGAATCATCTCGTCAACAGACTACAGAAGAAACCTGAACGGTACAAGAAAAACAATGAGGGAATTCAAGCAGACCAGGAAAAATGCTACATTGCAAAACTACCTTTTCATCGACAGAAAGATACAGGACGGTACATATCACACTATGGTCTTGTCAGCCCAAAACAAATCCGACAAGATACGCAATGCCCAAACAAATCCGACAAGATACAATCTGCAATGCCAAAGCACCACAAAGCGGAAAAAGCCTCAATGACAAACTCTTAGCTGGACCCGACCTCCTCGAAAATATGCTTGGAATTTTGCTACGACTCAGACAGGGAGCCATCGCCATCCGGGGAGACATCGAAGCGATGTTTATGCAAATCGGAGTACGACAAAAGAACCGACGTTATCTGCGATTCATGTGGAGACAACCAAACAGCCAAAATTTAGAGGTGTACGAATACCAACGACACATTTTAGAGCCAGGGACTCACCAGCTTGCGCAAATTTTGTTTTGCAACAGACAGCCAAAGACGACAACGAAGATCACCCAAATTCTCTGGAGATAATTCAGCGGACATTATACATGGATGACATGGTTGCATCTTTCAGCGACACCATCACAGCACTCACTACAGCCAAGGATGTCAAGGATAATCTGAAAAAAGGTAAATTCAACCTGACACAATGGTGCAGCAACAGCCGTGAGTTTTGTCGGCAGATGCAAGACAATCTTTGCAAACCAGTTGATGAGCTCTTTAGTAAAAATTTTCATCAAAGAGTTCTTGGAATTCATTGGAGCTTGGACGAAGACAAAATAATGTTCAAAGCGAAAGACAGAAAGAATTTGGACAGAAAAACATGAAAACAACGCAAGTTTCTGTCTACTGTGTCAGGTTTCTACGATCCTTTGGGAATCATATCTCCATTCCTTATCCAAGCAAAGATTCTACTGCAAGAACTGTGGAAACATGGACGCGAATGGGATAAAGCCATCAGTGGAGACAATGGAAAGGCCATCAAGGATTGAGTAGAGGAAACGGAACTGTTAGGTACGGTAGGGGTAAACAGGTTGGTAGGTGGTACAGCACTTGGGGACACAAGGGAACTTCATGTATTCTGCGACGCATCATTGGAAGCAACAGCAGCAGTAGCATACATCAAGACAACCAGGAACCAAGAAACCAGAACTCGTTTTCTTACGGGAAAAACAAGGGTGGCATCTTTACGTCAAACACCAATTCCCAGATTAGAACTGCAATCAGCACTTTATGCAGCAAGACTGAAGAAAACAATCGAAGCAGAAATGGATTTCAAGTTTGACAAAATCTTTCTATGGAGTGACAGCACGACCGTTCTCAGTTGGAAAAAGAACTTCAAGTTGAAACACAAGATGTACATTGGAAACCGAAGTGCCAAAATAAGGGATCTCACAAACACCAATCAGTGGAACTACGTCAACACCAAGGACAACCCAGCAGATCAAGGAACGAGGGGACTTAAAGCAATAGAGATGACAGAAAAATCTCTTTGGTTACAGGGACCACAATTTCTTCTATCTTCTAGCGACAACTCGACAACAGACGAACAACAACAAGAAACTGTTTTCTTGAACAGCACAGAACAGAAATCTCAGGGAACACGACCACAGCCAAATGACAGGGACCTCATTGATGCCAACAGGTTTAGCCAGTGGCTAAAATTCAGAGCCGTCATCATCAAAATGAAAAACCTGCGAAACAAAACGAGAACACGGGACCAGCACATCATAGATGAAGAGAATTTTCTTTTCCATCTATCTCAAAAACAATCGTTCCACGACGATACAAATAAACTAACACACAACAAGCCAATTCAAAAAAGGAGTAGATTGATTCAGTTGACAACTTCAATAAACGATGATGGCATCCTTCGATCAAATAGCAGATTAGCAAACGCACCAGTTTCAACAGCAACAAAGAAGCCAATGATTTTAGACGGCAGAAACAGGATTGTACGTAACGGATTCTGGAACTGCAACACAACATCAATTGTCATGTTGGAGTTGAACACCAAACAAAAAGCATTCAGTTGAACTATTGGGTTCTTCAATGCAAAACAGTAATGAAGAAGATCTCAAATAGATGCCACGAATGCAGACGACAGAGACAACTCAGCAGCCAGCCTCAGATGTCAGATCTTCCGAGCAACCAATTCTCAGTCAAACATGTAGCCTTCAAAGAAACCGTAGTGGACTTTTTTGGGCCCTTCGAAATCTACAGCCAGATCAGCACAGCCATGAAAGCTTACTGTTGCTTATTCACCTATGTGACGATACGAGCCGGTCATATTGAAGTGGCTAGGAACTTGCAAAAGGAATCAGGCATAATGGCATTCCAAAGATTCTTCAGCCAACGAGGACTTCCGGTAAGAATTCACAGTGACAACGCTTTATATTCCACCAGCACAGCAGAGACATTCGAAGAAAGCAGCTTCACAACTACAGAAATACAGAAATATGCGGAATCGAAAACGATTGCATGAAAATTTATTCCACCAGGAGCACCACATTTTGGTGGACTATGGGAACGCCTCATTGGGATGAGCAAACGATTCTTCTTCAATATCGCCAAATCTAGGAAACTCCAGGAAGACAGTTTCTCAACACTTTTTTGCCAAGTCGAAGCTCTACTCAACAGCAGACGTCTAACATCAGCCACCAGTGACATACGCGATGTGGAAAGCCTGACACCAGGACATTTTATGACAGGAATGACAACAGGACTTACATCAGATACTACAATTAGCAGCAACGACAGAGGAACAGGAAAACTATGGAACAATGTCAGCAGTATCATGAACAAATTTTGGACACGCCTTTTAAAGGAATATCTCCCAACACTCAGACAACGTCGAAAATGGCATTCAACAGTAGACGGGATAGAAGTAGGGGACATGGTATGGATATTAGAAAACAACACAACCACGGGTATTTGACCGGTAGGTAGGGTACAAAAGGCAAATAAAGTTAAGGATAATGTGGTAAGCTTTTGCCTTGTTAAAACATCAACAGGGGATTTTGTTAAACCAGCTATAAAACTTAGTTTGATTAGCAACAAATCAACATAAAGGTTATCAATAGTAAATGGGGAACCACAATTCAAACACAATCTGAAGCAAACTTGATACCAGTTTTGGGATTAGGGTAAAGTGAAAGATGAAAATTTAAAGTTCAATTCAATGAGTTATCAATTCAAAGGGACTTTTAGGTATTATTCAGGTACATTTAGGTATTTCAGCAAGTAACTCACAAGGAAACTCCAGATAGCAAAGCTTATTGTATATTAGAGAAATACTCTCAAATGGGAAAACTTAGGTAGGTAGGTTTAACAGGAAGACAAACTCTAGATAGACAAAAGGTAGGTTTTGGAATTCAAATGCACAATTAATAAGCTTATTGCAAAACAGCAGAGAGTTGAATGGAAAGGATACCAGTAATTTGAATAGATATATGACACTAACCAACTTAGGTAAAACCAGACATCAGCGGTAAAAATTATTACAAAACATTTGGTATTCCGACAAACTCTAATTTGGGAAAAACAGGTAAACGTAGGCAAAAGGTACAAGATGGTGGTAGGTCTAGGTAGGTAGTGAACATGAGGGATCAGTTTGTCAACCAGCATCTTTCGACGATCAGACAAGCAACAACAACATTTCCAGAAATCGTTCAGTATTTGACATTCGCCAATCAGCCAATACAAAAGTAGATTCAGAACAACTACAATTGTACACAGTCAAACGCAGTCAGCACAAAAGCAATTCAACTTACCAGCATACAATTCTTTCATTTAACACTGCAAACAGCCCGTCGACAACCAGTACATAGCAACAATCTACAGAAAACAACGACAAAGACATCAACAGATATTTCACGACAACAGCAAACACCTGAGCAAAAATTATTTCAGCAGAAGCAGCAGCATTTTTCGAAGAGCAGTCAACACATTCTTCAACAGCAGACATCATCAAAGTCATTTCAAACCTACTTGTAGATATGGACGTGTCCATAACTTCAAGATCAGCGTTTTATTGAGGACACAACTCAATACAACATTTTCAACAGAATCATCAGCAGCTGAAGTAAGAATATACAGCTCGGCTACACCAAAAGACACAACAGAACAAAAGAGAACACGATGAGACGACAAGGAGCAACTTCAAACAACAACAACAACAGATCGACGACAAACGTTCTGATTTTTGGTGCCCAAAAATGGGGCGGAGTTTACCAGGAGGCACGTGCAAAAACCTGTAACTTTAAGAAACACCAAGTCATAATGTTGGTTGCATAGATGTAATTCAATGGCTAGGAAATTGATGACCTTTTCACGGTAGCAAAAGAAGATTTGTGAAGCAAATCTCACGAAAATTTTAACTGTTGATACTGAACAACAGTTGGCAAAGGGTAGCCAAGGCATATCGTGCCAAAGTAACTATAACCCAAGGGTCTTTTTATGAAACACCACCAACACTGGCGTCAGTGAAGCAAGCTGATTAGTCTGCTTCTCTAACGTCCGGCCACAGAACCACCAACACTACACATTCAATATTAACTGAAGGCGGAACACCGCTTAGCATGTGTGGGCCAAGCAGAACTCGATCGCGGAGAGAGCGCATAGTCTAAAAAAGTTTCACCATGCCGTTCCATGTGGAGTAAACCTGAAATTATTCTGTACTGTCTATCCAATTGGCCCTATCAACAGACTGAGCCCAAATCTATAACCGATTAACACATATTGAAGCATCAATTAAAAAGTTATTTAGCTCGCCCAATTTATCTATGGCATGCAAGGCCTCGTTACTTTGTTGACAAAAACCAATGAAGAAGAAAAAGATAGATCAATACAAAAATTCACACACACACCACACATACACACACACAAATACACAAACACACACACACATATACACAAACCAACACGCACAAATACACACACACACGCACACGCACAAATACAACACACACACACACACACCTCACACACACTCATGCGCAAATACACACCCACACACACTCACACCACACATACACGCACTAACACATATATGCCAGCACACAGGCTAAAGAACATTTACACACACTAGCCCACACACAACACACATATACACACAAACACACATGCATATACACCCGAACAAACACAGTCTAACGCATACACAAACACGCATACAGACACATAGAAAACACACACACGCACGCACACAAACAAACACACACACACACACATTTGCACATCACAGACCCAAACACGCACAATCACACACACACACATATACAGACACACATAAACACACACAAAAACACACACACAATAAACACACACACGCACACACATAACACACACACACACACGCACACCCAAACACCCACTCAAAAACACAGACACGCAAAAAAGCACATTCACATGCGAACGCAAGCACACGGAGATGCACAGAACTGGCAAATGCATACACGCATGCGCGCATAAAACATATATGCAAAGAAATATACACATAGACGCAAACATACACATACACATATACAGGCACATACGCACACACTCAATACCACATACAATTGATCACACACACACACAAACACGCACACAATACAACACAAACACGCGCACACAAACACAAATGCGCAGACACACAAACACGCAAACAACACACGCACGCAAAAACAAAAACAAAGCACACACAAACATGACACACGCGAACACACATAATCACACGCACGCACGCACGCACACACACACACACACACACGCACAAACACACAAACGTTTAAAGACACACAAACAAAAACACACACATACATAAACACACACACATATAAACTCGCAAAAAAACACACACACAACACACGATCCCACACAAACTTACAGACACACTTGCATGCAATACACATACCACACACACACACACACACACACACACACACACACACACACACACACACACACACACACACAAACACCCACACTCGAAAACACAGTCCCGCAAAAAAACAAACACCCACATACAAAAAACACACACATTCACACCCACAAACATCCACACGCAAGCACACACGCAGACATAACGACACATACACACACGCAAACCTAAAAACAACGCATAAACACACACACGCAAGCACACACAAACCCACACATAGCCCACATACGCATACGCATCCATACACACTCACACACACAAACACACACACACAATGTACACACACATTAAACACAAGCGCGCGCACACAACACTCACAAAGAGCACACTCAAGCATACTGACACGCACACAAACAGGCCAATGCACACACATGCACCCACAAAAACATACACAGAGCAGACACACAGATATACACGCACATACACAAACACCCTCATAAACACCTACACATCCAAATACTTACACATCCAAACACACGCTTCTCTCACACACGCACACAATACAAAACAAACACAAATGCACAAACGCGCAGAAAATCACACATTTACAAACATATTACACACACAAAAAAGACACACGAAAGCACACACACAAAATCAAACACATGCACCCACACACACATGCACACATAAAAACATGCATAAAAACAAAAACGGAGAGACACACCATGACAAAAACATACACACGCAGATACACACGCTCACATTCAAAAACACATACATATACCTACACACGCACAAAAACAAAAAACACTCACCTCATTCTCACGCACATAACACAACACAAACACGTGCACACACAAAAATGCACAAAGACGCAGGCACCTCCACATAAACACATGCATATTTATATATATATATATATATATGTATATATATTTATATGTATATAAACATATATATATATATATATATATATATATATATATATATAAATATATATATATATATATATACCAGCGCGACGCGCGCCAATTATTACCACATAACACAGTAAACCACAACCTAAACAAACACATGTAAGCACACCGACACACCAGCACCACACACAAACACCCACGCGCAAACACCCTTACCCAAGCACACAAACACTCATAAAAACAAACACACACACGCACACGATACACCCACACAACACACACGCACGCACACACACCAGACATAAAAACCACATGCAAACACACCAACACGCAAAAACACATACACGCAACCACACTGACACGCACAAAAACAAGCCAATGCGCGCGCATGCACCCACAAAAACATACACAGAGACGAAACACAGATATACACGTACATACACACACAGACTCAAAAACACCTACATAAACTTACACATCCAAACACACGCTTCTCTCACAAACGCACACAAAACAATACAAACATAATTGCACACACAAGCAAACAATCACATATTTAAAAACATATTACACACACACACAGACACACAAACAGGCAAACACACAAAATCAAACACACATAAGCACAAAAGACATACATACAAACACAAACGGAGAGATACACCCTGACACAAACATACACACACAGATATACACGCACATACACATACACAAAAACATATACTTACACACGCACACAAACAAACACATGCACCTCTTTCACGCGCACATCATAATACAACACAAACACGTGCACTAAAAGAAAAATGCACAAAAACGCAG
>NC_134468.1:47854881-47924881 GCF_964194025.1 Convolutriloba macropyga | reverse complement strand
GGACTCATCGGAAAGAAAAATATATAATGAAAGACACACTCAAATCGAGTATGAGCTACGGAACGAAAAAAATTCAACAACAAAAGAGTGCTCCGATGTCTATAGTTTGGGTGCTCTTATTGTCTACATAGCAAGAAACTGTGTACTTGCTGACAGACTGTGTGCCAGATTTTTGGACTTAGGTGCTTCTTGCTGTGCTCCTCGGTCTATAAGAAGTTCTTTGACTCTCCTTAAACTTGATTTGGAGGAGCTATTGGAATAATTTTTGAAGATTGGTTCGCGAAAAATTCAATTGATTACTTCTCTATTTTTAACGACATAAAATTCGAATTTCAAGTTTGTGACAGTGTAGGACAGTGTAGGCTCAGTGTTTTCGTTAATTTTTTTCGTTACGCAAATATACTGGTCTAACCAATTCTGAATATGCAAAAAAAATTAGGTCAGAATAAGTGTTTTGGAAGAAAAGTTAGATTTGTGGTGGAAATTGCAATTTGCCGTTTAAGACGCTAAAATTTTCCGTACAAGTCTCAATGTTTTCGTTATTTTTTGGTTTTTATCAATTTTTGGCACAAAACGCAAACATACTAGTCTAATCAATTCTGAATATGCAAAAGGATTGGTCAGAATAAGTGTTTTGGAAGAAAAATTGGATTTGTGGTGGAAATTGCAATTTTCCTCAAAAGACGTTAAATTTTAAAGGCTCAGTGTTTTCCTTAATTCTTGCTTTTTCTCGATTTTCGGCACAAAACGCAAACATACTATTCTAACCAATTCTTAATATGCAAAAGATTTGGTCAGAAAAAGTGTTTTGGAAGAAAAGATAGATTTGTGGTGGAAATTACAATTTGCCGCACAAAACGATAAAATTTAAAGGCTCAGTATTTTCGTTTATTTTTGCGTTTTCTCAATTTTTGTTTCAAAATGCAAACAAAATAGTCTAACCAATTCTGAATATGCAAAAGAATTGGTCGGATTAAGTGTATTGGGAGAAAAGTTAGATTTGTTGTGGAAATTGCAATTTGCAGCACAAGACGCTAAAATTTAACGGCTCAGTGTTACCGTTAATTTTTGCTTTCTCTCGGTTTTTGGCACAAAATACAAACAACCTGGTCTTACCAGTTCCAGATCTGCAAAACATTTGGTCAGAATAGGTGTTTTGCAATAAAAGTTGGATTTGTGGTGGAAATTACAGTTTGCGGCACAGGACCTCCACCCTAAAATTTTTCTTTGAACTCTCTTTATCTACAACTTTGAAAATACTGTTATGCGGTTTTTCGTGAGCTGACTTGTACGGCTGAAAAACTGCTGTCAGTATTGAATGAGTTATACGGTAAAGTTACCAGAAAAAATTGAAGTTTCTCTATAATAGTTTAAAAAAATTGTCTTCTCGAAAAGTCTTCTATTTCTCGAGGTGTTGATATGACATATGTCTGCTTTTTTGTAAGTTTCAGTAGTTTGCTAGTTTGTAACTTCTGTTTCTATTCTAAAGTAGCCTAGATTTGATCAGAAATGTAAACTTGCCGGAAAAATTGAAACTTCTCTATCATGAAAAAAGTCTTCTTCAAAAGTCTTCAATTTTTTAGTATTTTTTCAATGTGCTCGTTAATGTTTGATTTTTGTCGCTTTCCTGTTCAAAACGCAAACATATTGGTCTAAACAATTCTGAATATGCAAAAAAAATGGTCACAATAAGTGTTTTGGAAGAAAAGTTAGATTTGTGGTGGAAATTGCAATTTGCAGCACAAGACGCTAAAATTTAAAGGCTCAGTGTTTTCTTTAGTGTTTGCTTTTTCTCGATTTCCGGCAGAAAACACAAAAATACTAGTCCATCCAGTTCTGAATCTTCAAAAGAATTGGTCAGAATAAGTATTTTGGAAGAAAAAATAGATTTGTGGTGGAAATTGCAATTTGCCGCACAAGATTTGAAATATAAAGTCTCAGTTCCGTGTTTTCGTTAATTTTTGCTTTTTTTCTCGATTTTTGGCACAAAATGCAAACAAACTAGTCCAACCAGTTCTTAATCTGCAAAAGAATTGGCCAGAATAAGTTTTTTGGAAGAAAAGTTAGATTTGAGGTGGAAATTGCAAAATGCCGCACAAGACGCTAAATTTAAAGTCTCAGTTCCGTGTTTTCGTGAATTCTGACTTTTTTTGTCGATATTTGACATAAAGCGCAAACCTACTAATCCAACCAGTTCTGAATATGCAAAAGAATTGGTCAGAATAAGTGTTTTGAAAGAAGAGTTGGATTTGTGATGGAAATTGCAATTTTCCGCACAAGACGCTAAAATTGAAAGGCTCAGTGTTTTCTTTAATTTTTGCTTTTTCTCGATTTTTGGCACAAATCACAATCTTACTAGTCCAGCCAGTTCTGAATCTGCAAAAGAATTGGTCAGAATAAGTGTTTTGCAAGAAAAGTTGAATTTGTGGAAATTGCCGCACAAGACGTTAAATTTAAAGTCTCAGTTCCGTGTTTTCGTTAATTTCGGCTTTTTTGTCAATATTTGTAGCAAAACGCAAACATAATAATCCAACCAGTTCTGAATATGCAAAAGAATCGGTCAGAATAAGTGTTTTGGAAGAAGAGTTAGATTTGTGGTGGAAATTGCAATTTGCCTCACAAGACGCTTAAATTTAAAGGCTCAGTGTTTTCGTTAATATTTGCTTTTTTTCAATTTTGGTACACAACGCGAACATACTGTTCTAACCAATTCTGAATATGCGAAAAATTTGGTCAGAATGTGTGTTTTGGAAGAAAAGTTAGATTTGTGGTGGAAATTGCAATTTGCCGCACAAGACGCTAAACTTTAAAGGCCGTGTTTTCGTTAATGTTTGCTTTTTCTCGGTTTTGGCACAAAACACAAACGTACTAGTCCAACCAGTTCTGAATCTGCAAAAGAATTGATCTGAATAAGTGTTTTGCAAGAAAAGTTGAATTTGTGGTGGAAAATGCAATTTGCCGCACAAGTCCTTAAATGTAAAGTCTCAGTTCCGTGTTTTCGTTAATTTCGGCTTTTTTGTCGATATTTGGCACAAAACGCAAACATACTAATCCAACCAGTTCTGAATATGCGAAAAATTTGGTCAGAATAAGTGTTTTAGAAGAAAAGTTAGATTTGTGGTGGAAATTGCAATTTGCCGCACAAGACGCTAAAATTTAAAGGCTCAGTGTTTTCTTTAATTTCCGCTTTTTCTCAATTTTTGGCATAAAACGCAAACATACTAGTCCATCCAGTTCTGAATATGCAAAAGATTTGGTCAGAATAAGTGTTTTGGAAGAAAAGTTGGATTTGTCCTGGAAATTACAATTTGCCATATAAGACGCTAAAATTTTCCGTACAAGTCTTAATGTTTTCTTTAATGTTTGGTGTTTCTCGGTTTTTGGCACAAAACTCAAACAAACTGGTCCAGCCAATTCTGAATATGCAGAAGAATTGGTCAGAATAAGTGTTTTGGAAGAAAAGTTAGATTTGTGGTGGAAATTACAGTTTGCGGCACAGGACCTCCACCCTAAAATTTTTCTGTGAACTCTCTTTATCTACAACTTTGAAAATACTGTTATGCGGTTTTTCGTGAGCTGACTTGTGCGGCTGAAAAACTGCTCTCAGTATTGAATAAGTTAAACGGTAAAGTTACCACAAAAAACGGAAATTTCTCTATAATAATTTTAAAAAAATGTCTTCTCGAAAAGTCTTCTATTTCTCGAGATGTAGGTGATATGAGATATGTCTGCTTTTTCTAAGTTCTTAGTAGTTCATCAGTTTGTAGCATCTGAATTCAGTCTGATTTGAGTCTAGATATGGCCAAAATGGTCACTTTCGAGAAAAACTTGAAACTTCTCTTTGTCAGTAACAAAAAGTCTTCTCTAAAAGTCTTCTATTTCTCGAGATGTAGGTGATATGAGATATGTCTGCTTTTTGTTAGTTCTTAGTAGTTCATCAGTTTGTAGCATCTGCATTCAGTCTGATTTGAGTCTAGATATGGCCAAAATGGTCACTTTCGAGAAAAACTTGAAACTTCTCTTTGTCAGTAACAAAAAAGTCTTCTCTAAAAGTCTTCTATTTCTCGAGATGTAGGTGATATGACATATGTCTGCTATTTCTCGATTTATGGCACAAAACGCAAACAAATGGATGTAATCAATTCTGAATTTGGAAAAGAATTGGTCAGAATAAGTGTTTTGGAAGAAAAGTTAGATTTACGGTGGAAATTGCAATTTGCCGCACAAGACGCTAAAATTTAAAGGCTCAGTATTTTCCTTAATGTATGCTTTTTCTCGGTTTTTGACACAAAACGCAAACATACTGGTATAGCCAATTCCGAATATGCAAAAGATTTGGTCAGAATAAGTGTTTTGGAATATAAATTAGATTTGCGGTGGAAATTGCAATTTGCCGTATAAGACGCTAAAATTTTCCGTACAAGTCTCAATGTTTTCGTTAATTTTTGCTTTTTCTCGAATTTTGGCACAAAACGCAAACATACTGGTCTAACCAATTCTGAATATGCAGAAGAATTGGTCAGAATAAAGGTTTTGGTAGAAAAATTAGATTTGTGGTGGAAATTGCAATTTGCCGCACAAGACGCTAAAATTTAAATTCTCAGTATTTTCCTTAATGTATGTTTTTCTCGGTTTTTGGCACAAAACGCAAACATACTGGTCTAACCAATTCTGAATATGCAGAAGAATTGGTCAGAACAAAGGTTTTGGTAGAAAAGTTAGATTTGTGGTGGAAATTGCAATTTGCCGCACAAGACGCTAAAATTTAAAGGCTCAGTATTTTCCTTAATGTTTGCTTTTTCTCGCGTTTTGGCGCCAAACACAATCATACTAGTTCAAACAGTTCTGAATCTGCAAAAGAATTGGTCAGAATAAGTTTTGTGCAAGAAAAGTTGGACTTGTGCTGGAAATTACATTTTGCCGATTAAACGGAGACAGATTTTAGCCTTGGTTTTTTTAACCTAGTGCGTGCTCAATTCTCCAATAACTATTTTCTTAACTCCGCCACTGCCGGTCCCAAGCCCGGAATGAAAAAGGAGGAGGGCAACAAAAGCAGAACATACTGGAAAAGTCTCAATAAGTCGGTTTTTAATTCGACATTGGGACGTTTCCTACAGAAGTTAGCTATATTTTATTTTTTTAGGTCTTTTCACCAAACTTACGTATCATAAAACGGACCATATATGGTATCTTACAAACCATAAAACGGACCATATATGGTAACTTACTAATCATAAAACGGGCCATATGTGGTATCTTACTAATCATAAAACGGACCATAATTGTTACCCATAAATTACCAGATTCTCCATAAAAACAAAAAAATTAATGGAAACTTACATATCATAAAACGAGCCATAAATGGAAACTTACGAATCATAGCAAGATCATAGAACGAAAACAATTTATGACTTCTATGGCCCATATATGGTCCGTTTTATGGTAAGTAAGTTACCATATATGGTCCGTTTTATGGTAAGTAAGTTACCATATATGGTTCGTTTTATGGTAAGTAAGTTTGGTCAACCCGGGTCAGGTATCAATACAAGGCAAATAATCAATCAGTCAATTCTAAAAATATGGTGTATTATTTTGTGGCATTGCAGGTACAACACAATTCGAAAATTTAATTTGGTCTCGCTTTGATCTTATAAAAGTTATATTTGAGTTATAAAAAATTGAAAGTTTTTCAAAGCTCCTATAAATTTTCAAGATCTTTGGCGCTGAAGAAGTTCAATTTTGCGAACTCAGCCGGTTGCTTGCAAATACTTGAAGACAATAGTCGATGGACTATTTTTGAATATCAAAGTATAGCTATCTTTGGAACAGAAAATCAAGAACAATAAACTGAAAACTTAGTTTCTAAACTTCTAAACTTTCTAAACCTAGTTTACAGAATTACCAAATTGATTTCAACGTTGGATAATAAATTCATCCATTGATTGATTAAACAGCGTTCTAATTACATTGAACGGATTGTGATGCAATCTCTGATTGGTTACTCCGAATTCAGCTAAACATAAAGAGAAAAGGTAGATTTATGAAGATAGAAAAAAATAACGACAAATTGATCTGAATATCCAAACACTAATAAATTTTGCAGGAAACTCTAACAGAACTTTTTTACTTTTTGATGACAAATGTTTATTTACAACGCCAATTGAGAAACACAAAAACTACTAAAAGCAACAGCTTTTGTGAGCAACATGGAAAGCTTGTTAGTTGAGAAACACTAAATCTGTTATACAATGCCAACTTCCCCCAATTCCTCAGAGAATCATATTCATATATGGTAGAGTGAGTACCATTTACTCTCCAACCGACACACTACTTTTAGATAGCGCATTCAGTCATATAATTAAAAAAAATTTTCCCCTTGTATTATAATTTTTACAGCATTTGAAAAGTATGCCTTTTCACCTATTTTGATCAATCATAATTATGTTTTGAAATTATCAGTATCTAATTTGTCTCGGTTGAATACAAACCTAACATAGTGTTCTTAGTTTTTGCGAAATCTTCAATGTGCCATATGTTTTGGTCCCAATTTGGAAATAACAATAAATTTGATATCTTATCTGAATTTGATATGTTATCCATAAACTTGTTATCCATTCGATATACTTTGATGTATGTTTAATTGTATACACAGAACTAACATAGAAATGTGCTATATATCCCATTTAGGTTATCTTTGGTAATTTAAAGCCAACTTTTAGCCGTACAATTGTGCTGACCAAACATTTTAAGTTTGTTATCATTTATCTACAAATGTTTTATTTGTTTGCTCAAGAACAAAAAAGCTGTTTTTTGTTAACAAAACCGATGAACCTCTCCAGCTTATGTGGTGTGTACAAAATTTATTTGACAACCTTCGCTTTGATGTTTGAAGTGCATATTCATCCATGAAAGTGTCACGTTTGTTATAAACATATATTCTAGTCTGTTTATTATGAAAAATTTGAACTAAACAACGGAAGTTAGGCTAATGTTCACAAAAACTATAAACCTCCGTAATTCCTCTGAAAATGCTAAACTCAATAAAACCTTTTTAATTTGAAATTATATTGTCGACAAGCGTTCTAATGATACCACGCACAGCTCTGTACCATTAATATAGCAATAGGCTAAAATTGACCGAATAAAAAAAACTAGTTGAGTATGTATCCCCCCCCCCACTAAAGTGGGTCGGAACATTAATGGCTCCTGGAAAATTGGCAAAATAAGTGTTCTCTAAAGTGTAACGTGGTCGTGATCGTTCTCCAATTAAAAGATTGACCAATAAGGGACTTTGTTCGGCCGGAAAAAAAAACAGAGCATTAATTAAATGTCCGTTTCATTAATTGGCCGGTGTCCAAAAAATTGGGTATAAAAACTCGATTGTGTCGGGCTTTTTCAGGACCATGTTTTAAGATTAAAGTTGTAAACGTGTGGGGGAAAATTGACGCTAGGCTAATTTAGTTCAAGCTCTCTTCGAGATTGGAAATCTATCCTCTATTGTTTCACAAAGCGTGTTTTTAGGGATAGTGCGAAAACCTGTGACAATCTTTGGTTACTCATTTCCATGCTATAAAAAAACTAGATTCAACACTGTGAAAAAGTCTTTCCAAATATCTGATAGATTGTCTCAATGAAAGAATGAAAGAATTCAGAATGAAAGAAAACCCAATTGGTAATTGTCTTTAAGTTGGGTCTCAAATAGTTAAAAATAAAACTCGGGCAGTAAAGTTTTAGTATAATTTTATGTTTTCAGTTGAGTTACCTAGAAATGGGTCAAATTTATCCATGAGTACTCAAGAGAGAAAGAAAACGCTTTCCACGATCTTTTTTGCTCGATTAGCGTAACTAATTTTCAACGTCAAAAGTGATATATGAATGCCACAAAATGCTAAAGTTTTTGATTTTGCCTTTTGGGACATTGGCCACGTAATGTTTCCTTCGTTAGGATGACTATTGATTGCTTCTTACAACATAAATTTAAGGTCCAGAAATTTTGGTACATCATAATTTAGTAGGCAAGTATGTCGCTATGAAATTTGCTTTTGACTTAATGCCTATGGTTCGTTGTTCGTTGTTCGCTGTTGGTTAATCGTTGCTTCCCGTTTCTCTGTATGTCACAAAATTCCATGAAAAACCAAGAAGACGCACATAAAAGCTGAAAACTTTGCTTAAATAGATTAGGACGCCAAAAGCACTAAAAATTGGAAAGTTTCTTGGTAGTGTTTCATAACCCCCGTAAATTACTATAATTTAAAATTGATGCTGTTAGCCCGTACCGCACTTCAAGTCTATATCAATACTAGGCAAGTCTAAATCCGAATTTTATTCCGTTTTTCAGTACTGGGCAAGTCTTAAAACAGGTCTTACAAGTCTGAAAAGACTTTGCCAAGACTTGGGTAACACATGCAAGTGGATTCACAAGTCAAAACCAACTCTCAAGTAAAAAAAATTCAACTGGCAATTCGGACTCCAGAAAATTTTGCAACGTGCCAAGATTTTCGCATTAATTTTTGGTCACTTTCCCGGGGTGTTATAAAATGATGTCGAGAGATACCAAACTGTATGTTAGCACCCCGGGGCTCTGTTCAGCACAAATTGATGGTATTTCAGGTGTTTAGGGCCGTTTTCAGCCATTTTTAAGCCGTCTGAGCCCCAAAAACAGCAAAAATCCTCAAATTTTTGTTTTTTTAGATAAACCAAATGTCGAACGTTTCCAACCGAGTCAAAATTGTCAAAAAGGATGCAACTGTGGGGGTCACCATGCTGGCACGAGGTCCTGTTATCCGACACCAAGTGGCAGTTGACCCTATTTTTGTACAATCACAAATTAGTTAGAACAGGACTCGCCTATAGACGTGCAATTCAAATTGTCCCGTGAATCTATATTGCCCTCAATTAGTGCTAGTGTTCGATAAATAGCCTGGTTATAATTGGTTATAACACCGGTTATAAATAATATTGGTTAAAATTGATTTAGTTACTTATAGTTAGGAATGAGTTAAAATTGATAAGGTTGGGGGGAGTGACATCGCTCGTTGGTCTTTATTTCGCCAAATTTTTCTCGAAACATGTCTTATATATGACGCTTATTTCACGGGCAATTGAATGAGCTATGTCCCGTCCCGATTGGATTAATATTTTAGTCACAATTTCAAGTGCGGTACCCCCAAACAATGGGTTATGCCTGATGCTCGCACTCGAACTTTTGTTTTTTTGCGACTATTTTTGACGTTTCTTTGGCCCTTTTTATGCGTTCTCCCGGCATTTTTTGTCTTTTTTGGCTTTTTTTGACGTTTTTTTTCCGGCTAATTTTGATGTTTCTTCGGTTATTTTTGGGCGTTTTCCCGGCATTTTGTGTCTTTTTTGCTTTTTTGACGTTTTTTTCCGGCTAATTTTGACGTTTCTTCGGCCATTTTTGGGCGTTATCCCGGCATTTTGTGTCTTTTTTGCTTTTTTGACCTTTTACGGCTTTCTTTCAGTACGGGAGCAGTCCTGGCCACCAAAAACGAGAAGCTTAGCAGACGGCTTTAGTATTTTTATTACTTGAACAATCTGGTTGTTCAAAATGTCACTAGCTAACCAAACCATTAGAACTGGTACGTGTGGCTGAGGCGTTAGGTTATATAACCCCCTGTCGGCCAGTTCGGTGACCGCCATAATTGATACTTTTGTATCTTTACAGTGATATCTATTACTTGTAAGGACTACCTCTCCTCTTTTCAAGCTATGCAAACCATTATCTTCAAATTCGCTCAATTGTGTGCTCAGACAAGCTAATAAAAAATTTGTAGAAGAGAGAGAGAGAGAGCTTTCATCTCTGCCAGCAGCTTTTAAAGCAGAGCATTCTCTGTAAATAGTGGTTAAATTTCCGCCAAAAATTTTAATTTTGATGTTCAAATTGTTTATGATCAGCTCTATGTCTTCTATCAATAACGAGTATCTCCATCAAAAATTGAATTAGTTAACATATCACTGGTGAATGATTTTAATCAATAAATCAACATTATTTTTATCTATGCATCAGAATCACTGGGACCGTCCCTGAGAAGCTTAGTCTCGTCATCATCTCCTATCTCACTGTGTTTTCGTGATATGATTGCGTCCTCATTCCTTTTCCTCCCAATAATATTGGTGAGTTTTCCTTCCTTCTTTGCGTAGAGTAAGAATCCCGAACAGAGTACCAGGATTGCTCCAAATATTTTCCATTTGTTCAGACTTTCCTGTTTATTATCATCATGTCAACTTATGAAACAAATCATTTTTATCTCTATTTACCCCATCAGTTTTTTGAACAAGTTTTCGTGTAATCAGTGTTCAGCAGGTAGTTCCTAACCGAAATGACCTGTCAGCAGATCATGTTCAGATAATCCAGTACAATTTTGTGCGTGCGAACTGCTATCCAAATACCGTAATTTTGGTCTAAGAATGGCTGGGTGTGTGCTCAGATGGTTCTGATCAGAGGTTATTTCGATTTTTGAACTCGCTTTGAGAAATGAGGTTTAAAACGAAGCAACTACTTAACTTCAAAACTTTTAATAAACAGTAGAGAATATAGGGAGTTTGTTTTTAGGGAGGTACCAGCTCCAAATTGTAGGTAATAATTAAAATAGTCCCAGCATTTTGTCGAGGCAAAAAGTTAAACAATTGGTGAACAGACAAAACAGTCCCGGACAAAACAGTCCCGGACAAAACAGTCCCGAATAGCAGTCCCAAGAAAGCAGACAAAACAGTCCCAGACAAAATAGTCCGAACTAAAGATAAAGTTAAGTATATTCGCAACAATTAACAACGGAACCCTTAAATTATTCATGTGATTATATTTCATTGAACAAATATTAACATAATTTTTTGCCAAATAATGTATTTTGTAAGGAGTTTTTGGTTTAATCCTAATTCATATCAATTAAAAGCAATGCATTCAGAAGCTTAACTCATAGATTATGCTTGATAATTGTTTGTAGATTAGATTTACAATTGTTCCGATACTTATTTGGGACTATTTTGTCTGGGACTATTTTTTCTGCTTTCTTGGGACTATTTTGTCTGGGACTGTTTTGTCTGGGAATATTTTGCAATTTGGGACTGTTTTGTCTGGGACTGTTTTGTCTGGGACCTGGGACTGTTTTGCCTGGGACTGTTTTGTCTGGGACTGTTTTGTCCGGACACGAAACAATTCAGTTTCATAACAGTCTGTCTGCGTGTGGTCCTTCTTCGATTTTGTCTGAATTGTGTTACACCCCAAATATTTTTTCGTCTTCTTTCCTCTCTTTAAATCTTACCTTACCTAACACATTCTTTTTGTGTTATTCTCAGCGTTCTCATTCTTCATCTTCCTCTTTCTGCTTACGTTAAAAAATGGTTCGTATATGATGAAGTATGCTTTGTTTTGATGCGGTATGTTGACTATGCAATTCTGCTGGTTGGTAGTTCTTGTTCCCATTGCTTTTTGCTTCTTAGGGTGTGATTTCGTTGAATCACGAATTAAGGCTGGTTTGTATAAGGACTTCAGTAGTGAGGTGCTCTATTAACTATTGATGTTGTGTATTACTGAAATGAGTAGGTTTTGTCGAATCCTGCTTTTGAAAGCACCAGGTTTACCGGTAAAATTTCTGCAAAAACTGATTAACCAGAACAGCAACAAAATCCGGACCTGCTGAATGCTGCACGAACACCAAAAGATTCCAATAGAATCACTTTCATTGGAAGAAACACGAATAGAGCTGAACAATTATTGAGACTGATGACGTGAGTCAAAATTCGAAAAATGGCGAAATACAGTCTCAATAGACGCAACCAGAAGTTGCGACTTTTTTGCTAATCAAAAGGCACTGCACTGCAATTGGATACCAACCTTCAAGCCTCCTTTGATCATCAATTTTCAGGCTTATTGGCTTCCCAGCTCAAAAACAGATTATTTACCTGCCCTGTCTAGATTTCCAGTTATAAATAGCGCTGAGCGCATTTTTTTTTGAAAAATTGCTTGCTTTTAGTGTTTCTAAAAGGTGTTTTGTTTTAAGTTATGTGTTGAAATTTGCAAGCGAGAAAAAATCTCGTTTAACGGAATATTTCTCAATCATCAGATCTTTTGAAACTGGTTGACATGATGTGAATATGAACCTCTTGCGGAGTTAAGAGTACGGTATAAAGGAAGCCTAGGAATACATTGAGGGTATTGCATAGGACACTTTTGACACTGGCCCTGATGTGTTTGAGAACCTGTATGTTTGTGAACTGAGCAGAGTACCCGAGACACCCAGCCACTAGAACTAATGCACTTGTGTGCACAGTATTAATGCACAGGTCTGTTGAGTGAACTTGTCCTGACTTGTACAGCACCAGAAAACCCACTGAGCCGTAAGCTGAAACAAATTGCAAGCTTGCAGCCACACTTAATGACAACTAGTTTCATAGTATAGTCTTTCTGTGTAATATTAACAGCCCGTATAAATTTTTGTCTGGATCGCTCTTTTAGTTTCACATATTGAAACCCAGACCAAAGTGACCCCTGATCAGACCGTCGCAGGCTGAAATCACCTCTGATCACAGAATTCCGTGAGCAGAAAATGTTTTTTGCTTTTGCTCGAACCATCTCTGATCCAAGATCAAAAAAATTCTCTGGCCAGATCATGTCCAGACCGCTGTCCAGACTTTCTCGCGACGCCGTTCCATATAATTTTAAACATTGTCAGACTTTAGTGCGCTCAACATTATCTCTGAGAATACCAAAACTAGCATTTTTTTACTACAGTTCGGCATAAATCTTCTGATCAAATTCTGACCTTCTAAACAAGTTCTAATCATATTTCTAAACAAGTTCTAATCATTCAAATCTTCTAAACAAGTTCTGATCATTTTTGCCTTAGTTAGCTGCGTTTGAATTTCATTAATAACTTATGAACTCTGAGATAATTTTTGTGATGCGTCAATAATTAATGACGCAAACTTAAATTCATTTCTATTTTTAAATTTGTTCAAGCGTTATCATTTATCTCAATCAATCAAATGTCACTAGATAAATTCTTCCACCCACAGAAACTTGGTTCTAACATTCACTGACCTCAAGCTAATGAACTCGATCCAACCAAGTCTCATCTTAGCAAGACATAAACCAATTAGGATGAATTGCTCTCGAACGGCAGGAGGGGGGCAATTTTCTTTAGAAGGATGTAGCTTAGAAAAGTTTTATTGGCGCAAAGAAAACGACCCCAGAAGGGGTTCAAACCACCGACAACTCGGATGGCAGTCTGAACAGAATGAGATACAATGCATTTGATTTCATGACGATCACACATCTTTTCTACTAGCAAACTTTTATATTTCAGAACGAGAGCAACTTCGATCAATCAAAAATTAAGAACTATAGTGAGAAAAAGTCACTCAAGAGTCACCAAATGTTCTAGAGCCAAAGCGCACAAATGGTCAAGCCAAAATTTTGCACTAAAAATGACCAATACGTTTAGAAAATTTGCTTCAAACTTCGTTCGAGAGCAATTAAAAACAATGTTTGACAGGACGGGAACGAAAAGTTTGACATGACAATCACGCATAACCCTATTTAGCTGATCTGAAAATTCTTTGTATTTTTTCCAATGTCTATTAATTTTCTTTGTAACAAGTTAAAGGCCACCACATAAGATTAAGATGATTTCACTATTAAAAATTGGTGAATGCTGATGTTTTGGGCCACTATTGCAGTCTGGTTAAACTCACTCAAATAGCAAAAGATTCCCACTCGTGCTTTGTGGCCACCGACCAGAACTCTGTCACCTTTAAACTGTTTCTGATCAGAAGTTTTAAACCACCTTTGAACATTTGTTGTCGGTTCATCCTAGATTGAGTTGTCATTTGATAAAACTTTATAGAGACCATCGTCCGAGCGTTCATTATCTCAAAATATTTGTCCATGACTGTTCAGATGAGCAGACAATGCCCCTGAAGGCTAGTTTCTTAAGAGGAAAGAACATTTTATTGTATTATTGGTACACTTTGCAAGAAAACTAGATTTTCGTTGTTAAAGGATTGCCAAAAATTGTATTGTGGCGGTTTCGAAGTAAAAGAATTATTCAATTGAACTTAATACAAGTTGTCAATAATTTTATAGCCCCGTTGATTTCATTTCTTGTAATTTTATTGGAATTCAACGCAGAAATTTGAAATTATCAGAGATCTGATTTTTATCGCAAGTAAACAGTTTGTTCTTCATTACGTTGAGTCAAAAATTGTTTGAAACCTTTAGAAAACCCTTTGGCTTTTTGCTGTCCAAAAACAATGATGTTTTCCTTTTTATCATGAGTTGCACTAGCTCAATAATGTTTCAGTTTTTGCCTTTATTTACTACTTTTTAACCTTTTGTATAAAAGAATCCCCTTTCTTACTGTTTTTTGAAAAATTTCTCAAACTTTTAATTGACAGTTCAATTAATGCTTCAAATTATATTTAACTTTTACGACTCTGCATTTTAAAAGTATGTGAACGCAAGTAATTAACCAATTTTTTAGAAGAAACGGGTTTCCACTGCAAGAGCTTACCCAGACTGAACGTCAATTCTTAATCAGCACTGAAAAAGTCTTATTGCAAGTCTTGGATCAGTACTGTATCAGAGCTCTGATCGTGTCACTTTTCATACATGGCACGTTTTAAATCAAATCGTAAGACTTGACAAGTCTTGGGCAAGTCTTTACCAATACCTGGCATGTCTGAGTCAAGTCTCGAACGAGAAAAATAGCCAAGAAGTTGTCCAAAATAGGCCCGGAAAAACGCCAAAATACAATGTGCGGGTCGAATTACTGCCCATTACAACTCCCTTTAGCTCCATTTTATCAAAGCAACAGCCCACGACCAGTATCAACTTAAGTGTAGTGAGGTTCTGTGCAAATAATGGCACGTTACAAAATTTTTTTGGTCAATTCGAAATTTTCACTCAAAGCGTTTTACGACCTGTCAAGTCTTGGCCAAGATTTGTTGAGAGTGTTAAGACTTGAAATAAGACGTGATCAGTGCTGATTAGCCAATCCAAAACGTTCATTTCACTGGAGAAGTACTGATAAAGACTTTAAACCCGTTCCTGGTAAAGAAAATTGACTACCAGTCTTTTCATCTTTTCACCTACTTTACTAGCAACATAATTAAATACGTGTTTAAATTATTCGTGTTAAAATATATACTTTCTGTTGCTGTTCTGGTGAAATTCAAAAAAAAACAAAATTGACTGACTGCCTCCAAGTGCGTATGATTTCAAGCAATTTCATTTTAGATATAATAAATTCCTTGCTTATTCTTGGTAAATTCACTGGCTTAACTCAAGATGATGATCAACTCAAGATCGATGTTCATGTGACAAACTGTTTTCAATTTTGAAACTATTTTCCAACCAAATTTTTCTCACCCAATGGGCGGGGAAATTGAAAAAAACCAAGAGTAAATGAGAACTTGAAAAACATGAAGAGCATGACGAGCAAACATTCTCAACGTTGATGATGGAAATTTTGTTAAAACAATTGATCAAATGCGATTAAAGTACGATAAGCTCCGAGAACCAGAGTGTGTGGGTCTCACCAAGAGATCGAAAGTGAGCATGAACTCTGCACACTGACCAGGAAAAAGGAAACTAAGATATTTACTCATTTGTAAACTGGTTTATATAATAGTATTTTAATAGTATCATTTATATAATAGTATGTTGCACCACAGTTGCTCTCACAGTTAACGTTAAGATTTAATGAATTTACATCAAAACCACCTCAAAGGGTCAAGTTACAATGTTTTGACCGCTTCAAGCTTATTGAGCCTAAAATGTCGCCTTGCTGTTGACCTATTGCAGATCATAATTAAACTGAGCAAGATTTGCTTCATTTTATACAATTGGACTGAAATATCTCAAAATGCTAATGCCCCTGGGTTTTTCCTTGCATTCAGCTAAAACGTGGTGAGCAGCGCAAGCATAAAAGTTGGGAGGGGAGGGGGCAAAGAGTGTATGGGGAAGGTGATGAGGAAAATAGGGGGCGGGGTTTCAGGGCTGTAGGAGTTTCCAAAACGACCGCAAGCGCACATCTCACCTTTCTTGCATTACATCTTGAAGAATCTAACAACAAAAATTCCACGAGTTGTCTAGGTTATTCGGTTGTCTAGGTTGTTTTGAGCGTTTGAATGAAAATTAAAAACCATTTGTTTGCGAGTTGAAGAAGAGTTTGAAAAGTTTGAAGCCATCTGGAGAAAATAGGTTTTTGATATTGAAGTGTTTTCTATGCACAAGGTTTTGTTAACCCATTTCACGACAAGAGGAGTACATCAGGTTCTTGTATGACATCAGTTGAGTTGTCTGCAGCAATGAGTTGGGGTTGTAAGGTCCAAAAATACTATAGCAACATCAATTGCTGAGCTTAACCTTGATGTTGAAGTGAGGAAATGAGCCATTCACATAAGCGGAAATCATGAGGTCCTCACAATTTTGTGTGGGATACAATTTTTGTGATATGATTTCAGTTTTGTTCAACTATGGCTGAATATGCATATGTGTTCAGATGTAGAGAGAAGATGGACGCGATTAAAATGTGAATCTATGGCAATTCTCTTTTTCATGTGAAACTATCAGTTCATCTCATTTACATTGGGGTTTCTAGTAAGTGAACTTTGCTAATCATCTGAATTTCATAGGTAGACGAAAGGACTGGTTAGGGGACCAATGACATAAAAACTGTTTTTGAAATTTGACTTTAAGTTGGAGTAAATTTAATCCAAAAATTCACTTTTTCGTCGTTGAAAAATGGGGTTCCAACTTAGTTTTGCCGTTTAAAACAAAGGTAAAATTACCAGGATTCTGGCCTCTGGTTGTCTGATTTCTTGGTTATCATCAGTGTTATTATTCACTGCATGGCCCTGATACAAAATAAAAGGACAGCAAACCCTGAGACAAATTAGGCATTAGTAAAAGTTTCTCTGCACACAAAAAACCAGCATTGCCTTGAAACAACGTTTTGCACTTCACTCATAAATCCAACTTTTAGCGATTAAAATCAGCTTTTGATCCGGCAACAACGGTTGTCTACTTGATTTGCTTGAGAGCAATAAAAACTCCAGACAATTCAGAGGACAGATATCAATTAAAAAAACAGATAATGTTCGGACAGAATAAAAAAAACAAACTGCTAGAAATTGTCTATCAGCAGTTTGCTTGCAAAGTCCATCAGCAAAAAAGAAATTAGAGCATTTAAAAGTTTATGACCTTCTCCATGAATTGAAATAGTATTCTTCCTGGGAAAAATTCAAAAGTCGTTGTTCTTCACCATTTCAAAAGCTTTAATTTTTTTCCTTTTTGCTACGGAAAAAGATGGTTGCACCTAAAAGACGTGCTAGGTTATTGCTCCTCATACGGCCAAAGAATCAGAATTTTTTGAGTCACATTGCGTCTCCCAATTTCTTCAAATTCTTATAATTGTATCTGGTTCAGGCCAAGTCTTAGCGTCATTATCCCCAACTATTACATACACATGGGTATGTAGCCATACTTCATCAACCAACTCCATCGAAAGGGCGGATCGTCGTACGCCTTGATCATAGAAATGAGAGTTACAAGTACAAGGTGTTGTAATATTTTCGATGCCCGTGAAAATAAAGTTGGTCGCATGGTTTTTCATAAGCTTGAGTTAGGTCGTCTTGCTTTATTAGAGGCATGAGTTTCTTAGATTTTAATCGTATTACAAGGAAACTCATCTAAAAGAATCTAATTCAACAAACAGCCTTCAAACAGAGATTATGAGGGAAATACAATATGGACCTTTTAACATAAGAAATTTTAAGGACACTGACTTTGGAACTTTTTTTCCAGGAAGAATAATTTCAATTCTTGGAAAAGGTCATAAGCATTTGAATGCTTTAAACTTTTCTGTGATGAAAGACTTTGCAAAATATTGCTGATAACAAATTGTAGCAGTTTGTTTTTATTGCTCTCAAGTGAAATATATATATAAAATTCACTGATACACTTAACTTCTGGCGATTAAAATCTGCTTTTGATTTAAAAAACAGTAGGTTACTTGATTTGCTCGAGAGCAAAAAAACTCTACAAACTGCTACGAATTGTTATCAGCAGTTTTTTTGCAAAGACTTTCAGCAAAGAAGGAGTTAGAGCATTTAACTGCTTAAGACCTTCTCCATGAACTGAACTGTATTTTTCCTGGGAAAAATTCAAAATTCGTTTTTCTTCACCATTTAAAGGCTTTATTTTTTCCTTTTTTGTTCCGGAAAAAAATGGCTGTGCTCTAAAAGACTGTACCTAGGCTATTGGTCCTCTTACGGGCGAAGAATCAGAACTTTTTGGGCACAGTGAGTGTTCCAATATCTTCAAATTATTTTATATATATATATATATATATATATATATAATGCATGCAGGCCAAGTCTTAGCGTTACAAGAACAAGAAATTGTAATTTTTTTTCGATGTCTCTAAAAATAAAGTTTTTCATGATCAAATAGTTTTTCATAAGCTTGAGTTAAGTCGTTTTGCTTCATTAGAAGCTTGAGTCTCTTATATTTTAGTCTATTATTACAAGGAAACTCATCTGAAAGATTCTGATTCAACATAGAAACAGCATTCAAACGGAGATTAAGAGGGAACAACAATATAGACCTTTCAACATATGAAGTTTTAAGGATGGGCCAACCAAAAGTTCTAGAAGAGAGAGGTTAACACTCGTTTTGCATTTTTAGAGTACGTTCTAACTGTCTCGTTAACTAAGTTAAAACTTTAATTAATAACAACTTGTGTTATTATGCTAACTAATTTAATCGACTTGTATTTCCAATAAATTAATTAACATAATAACACTTAAGGTTGTTAGATTTTAACCTAATTAACGAGACACTTATGACATACAATAAAAAATGCAAAATGAGTGTTAATATTTCTCGTCTAATGCAAAACGTCTTAGTTTTTGGCTGTATGAGGAGCAAAAACTTTGGTGCAAGTGATTTAGAACACAAACATGTTTTTCTGCTCTAAAAAGTGGAAATTATAAAAGCCTTGAAATTGTGCAGAACACTGACTCGGGAACTTTGTCCCAGGAAGAAATCTGTTTCAATTTTTGGAAAAGGTCATAAGAACTTGAATGCTATAGTTTTTTCTGTGCTGAAGGACTTTGCCAGAGAACTGCTGATAACAATTTTATTGTAGGATTTTTTATTGCTCTCAAGCAAATCAAGTAACCAACTGTTTTTTTTTCGGATCAAAAGTTGATTTTAACCGCCAGAAATTAAATTTATCAGTGAAGTGCAAAAATATTGCTTGAAGGCAAGGCTGCATTTTTGTCTGCGGAAATATTTTTACTAATGCTGCCTAATTTGTCTCAGGGTTTGCTGACTGACCTTTAATTCTTTTTATCATAGCCTTGCAATAAATAATTCCAATGATGAACATACCCGGCAGATTGCCGGAAAATAGCCGCCGTTGATTCCAATAAGCATGATTGGGATTGAACGAATAGAATATTGGGATTGAACGAATAGAATATATTAAAAAAAAAAGATTTTTGTACAAAAATATTTTTTAAGTCCGATTTATTTTGATGGCATTTCGTAGTTGAACACACTTCTGTTTCTTAGAGAGAGGCTACAGGGGCTACTATCAACGCCAATAAGCGTTAGAGGTGGTAACTAAGACTTATAGGAACGACGTTCAAATAGTGGGCATCTAAAATTGGGCTTAATGGGTTTATCCCGTTTCTATTTCTGACTTCAATTTTTTATACCGACTCTGTTCATTTTGAATTGCTTTGCTTAGCAACTGATGTTCAAATTCACTTTTAGCAGAATGAGAGAAGAGAGAAACTAGCCTAGAGAAGTCAAAAAGATTTCACGCAAAATGTCGAAAAAGCGGCAAAATGGTAAAGCGAAAAAAAGTTTGACGAAGTAAAAAAAAAATACGAGCGCAATAATAGCCGGCTGAGAAGATGAGGGCGGCTATTAATAACCAAAAGATCAGTCGGCCGGAGGCCAAAAACCTTTTATTTTTATCTTTGTTTTGAGGGGCAAAACTAAGTTAGCACCCCATGTTTCAAGGAAGAAAAAGTCAATTTTGGAGGCCATTTTACACCAACTGAAGGTCAGATATCAAAAACTGGTTGTTTCAGAAGAAAAAGAGTTGCCATGAAATTACAACAGATCCATCTCTCTATATTCTAACACATGTGCAAATTAGCCATAGTTGAATAAATATGAAATCATATCACATCTTGTGACAACTTTCTTTCTATTGTGAAACTTTAATGTGTTGTGTAACTTTAATGTGTTGTAAAACTTTATTGTGAAAGTTTAATGAGTTCATCATATTTTCCTTGGCATAATTCGCAAACGAACGCTGCCTTTCATCTGAATATTATAGGTAAACGAGAGCACTATTGCACAGTACATTTTAAACAGTCATTCGCTGAAATGAATTAAATTGGATTGTTTGTAACAATTAAGGTCTTTAGGTTTTTAGGTGTTTACTCTATTTGCACCGCTTGCTCAGCCTTTTTTATAATTTGCACAGTCTGTGACTTATGCTGACCTGCTTATTAACAGAATGTACTTTTTGTCTGATCAAATAATTCAAAGACTTGTTTTTTTAAAACTTTTTGGAGTAAGTACAGAGAGTGACTTTTTTGTTCTGATTTTGTTTCGGCACGGGGCAAAAATTGACATTATGAGAATTTGGCCAGAATAGGAAACGCAGACGTGAATTACTATGATTCAGTACTGATTTACTCTGAGTGTGGACTCTTGGTAATAGTTTATTACTGCCAGAAGCTATCGAGGTGCTATGAGAGCTACTGAGGAAGTTATTGTCTTCGGTTGTCACCTTTTTATTCTATTTTGCAAGATGAAAAATCACGTGAACTTGTCGGTTGGGTAAAAGAATTTCCATTAAAAAATCGCAATAAAATACAAACAGGACTGTAAAAACAGAGTAATATTTCTTATTCTCTATAACTTTTTAAAAATCATACTACTTGAATTTTTGTTACACCTTTTCATTTTTCTCGAAGGCTCATTAAACTCTTACTCTTAATTTTACTTCGTTAAAGTGTACTGTACTATCGATGGAAATGTTTGCCGAGATGGTGACTAACCTAGAGTGGACCATCCGCTGGAACACATGATGACTGCGAAGTGTACATTAGCAGAGGCCAACTGTTTCAACATAACTGTAGTTGTAGCGTTCACAAATGATCCCGCCAGCATACAAGCAGCAGCTACAAAAACACCGCCATCACACTTTATCTTTCCTTTCTTTGTTAGTATTATAATATAAAGCTATTTTTGGCCAGAAAACAGCTTTGATAGCTTTGTAGACGTATGCACTCTCAAAAAATAACATAGTTGGAATATTGCCTGAAAATAGCCGCCGTTGACGTGCTTGACTCACGACGGTATTGAAACAGAAAAAAAGAAGAGATAGAAATTGATACAATTTTTTTCCTAAATGTCAAAAAGGTGTGCAGTTCCAGTTAGATTCTAAAAGTATATTTAATTCCGCTTCTTAACTGAAAGCTATTAAGCTTAATAGTAGTTTCAGCTAGCAATCGCACTAATTAACTTTGATGACCTAATAGACTACGACTTAATGACCGGGCGTTATCGTCCCGTTTTCTTTTCAATTTGCACCCTTGACTTTGACTCTATTCACTACATTTCATAAATCAATGAGTGAAAAAATTGAAATCCATTCAGTTCAAATAGAGAGTGAATTAAGTCACGAGTCAAACGTGGAAATTGTGACTTATGTAAAACGAAAAACGTAATCAAAATGTAAAGTTAAATAAAAAACATAGCAGGACAAGTCTTGACATACAATTCACAGAATTTTCATTGACTAAACAAAAAAAACGACCTGAAACGGACTATGAATGGATTGAAAACCACTTAATTGAAAAGAATCCGATCAAAAAATTGATAATACAGTAAAAATCAAAGTCAAATTGTTGCATATGAATATGAACAAAAACCGATTTTTTTCATTTCCTGTTTCACCGTCACCAAAATCATCACTTCAATTTGACTTGAAAGATCGTGAAAATCTGTGAACAGATCTTAAAAATAAAAGATTCTTCGGAATCTTAAAAAGAAAGGACAGCATCTAAATAATAGCCGTTGAGACGCTGACGGCGGCTATTAATAATAAACAAAAATAAAACCAAAGAAGAGAATATTCAGTTTTGTTTTTACTTATTGCGTATAATTTGTATTTTGATTGAACTGTATAACTGTGAACTGCATAATGTGTCATTTCAATTAGTTGCCCTCAAAAAACTCCATTGGAGCTACTTATACTCAGTTATCTCTTCAATTGAAGTCAGTAAAAGTGTCTTTAAAATGAGAAAATTTTGAGAATGAAGTAAACGCCGTCACGTGTGAGCAAAATCATAATCACGCAAAAACAAAAACAATTCTTTTCAATAAGTATGAATAATGAACTAAAGCACGCAATTCCGTCAAAATTTCATAATTGAAATAATTAACAAAACGCAGATTTGGAGTGAGTGTGACGTCATATGTTGCTAACAAAAAATTTAAAAATTAAATTGACTTATGGCCTCACTATCAAAAACATTTAAAGCAACAGCAAATTTTCATTCTCAACGAGACATAAAAACGTCCAATTTATTTGTAAAAAAGCTACATCTAAAAAGTCCTAAGCTAAATTTTTTCGTAAACATCAAACCATTGCAAAAGTCAATGGAAAAATTTTGAGTCAATGCACGTTCTGAAAACATTCACAACTAGTGTACACCTAATTTGCGGAGACCGAAGGAACACAAAACTTAAAAAAAGGATGTTGAGAACATATTTTTCAGTGGCATCAAAAGCAAAAGAAAATGCAACTTTGTATCTCTATCTTGCTACATTCAACTGTTCAGCATTGTAGAGCATTTGTGAGACACACATAAGGCGGCAAGAAGAACTACGAATACAATCAAAAGGTGAAATGAATCATTAAATGTAAACATTACAAAATTTAATCACACAACATTCTAGAGCCAATGACACCAGTCACCAATATCACTAAGTTGTAGGTCAACAAACAGAAAAACAAATGCATGCCATAATCGAATTACATGCCATAATTGAATGTTCGACGACATTTTTTTAACAGAACGGTCAAGTTAAGATAACATTAACCATTTACTTTTAAACATCAAACTAACGCCTGTTTAAAGATTTCAAGGGTGAATTTAATAGAATATGCGATTAAACAACGAACATAATAGCGGTTACTTGCAGAAAAACTCTACCTAATATTTTATAATAAAACATAGTGATAAAGTCATGAGAACCACAAATTATTAGCCGAAACCTTAAATAGGTCTTTTTACGTTTCTCCAGAAAGCCAACTGAACCTGCGACTAATTACAATAAGTACTATGACACCAACTTTAGGACAACAGAATCCCGAATAATTTATGCAAATACATAATGATCAAGATCATAAAAAATACTATCGACTAGACCTATTAAATTGTTTTTTTAATGTCTCATTACAAAACCATTTGGAAATGTAAATAACCGTAAATGACACTACTAAGTGATAAAACATAAAAAAAACAACCAACTTAAAAAACACTTTTTTGAGCATTCCTACCATGGAGGTCTTCGAAACCGAAACTTCCGTCCTGCTACACATAACCATTATTAGCGTGTAGTCTTTTAAGGCATTGACATGTTCTATCTAATGATCACTTTTGTTTCAGCAACAGATTTAGTTTCTGAATTCTGTGCTTAGATGTTGAAAAAGTTAAGAGGTCAAGAGTTAAAACCCTAGTGGTCAGCGGTTTCAAATCTTACAATGATCTTGAAAAATGAGTTAAAACTTGCATGATTCTTGCAAGAATCTTGCAAGATATCAATCGAGGCATAGAATTAAATTTTGTTACTAACGTTTTAGAGAACACCTTTGAAGCAATCTAATCTTTATTAAACAAATCACAAAACCGAAATCAATAAAAAAATGTTGGCCAGGATTCAACAAATTGCAAAAATTTTGCAAGAATCTTGCAAGTTTTTAAATTCTGCAAATTTTGTTTGAGTATTTTTGGAAACTACAACTAACTGAAAACAAATTGAATTGACTGTTACCAGAATTTTGATCAGCAAACTGATTCTAATTGATTTTTTTTTCTAAATATCTTTTGAATGTGAAAAATTTTCAAGAATCTTGCAAGTCTCTTTAAGATTTTGATTTCCAACACAATTTCCGACAAATAATTAAAAACATCTTCAGGTATCCGAATCTTTCTTTATAAATTCAATTTACGCAATAAACGACAAAGTTACTTCCATTTTCTTTCTCTCATTTTTTCACGTAAAATTTTTATAGGGAAACCAGCAGTCGGATTTGTTTGAGACTTTGCAAAGTACCGCACCGAACTAATTTTACAAAAAAATCTGCCATCAATTTTTGTTGTCGCAAAAAATCTCATAAATAGAAGCATGAATGGGTTTTTAGTTTGCTTTGTTAATAGATTGATATTGGTTCAAATCCAGGAACCTTTTTTTGAAAAAATTGCCGAATGTTAACGGTTTTTTTATCTTCAAGCGATACACTTTTATTCAAACAATCTTAAGGGATCAAAAAGCAACGAAAAATGTTTAAAACAATGGCTTTTCTCACAGCCTGGTAAATCCTCAAAAAAGGTGTGTTTGTTACTAGCTAATGACGACGAAATGTATAACGTTATACTCATCTCATCAGAATGTGTACTCACGCTGCAAATAGTGTTTTAACATTTTTTTGTATTCAATTAGTGCTCGTTTTACAGGATATGTTTCTCTATCAGAAAGTAACAACTGCAAGATATTTTCCTTATTTCTGTTCCTATAACTCCTACTTACAGCACCAATTTTGACATCAGCGTTCACGGTCTATAATTATCTGCAGTGATTTTTGCTCTTGTTTGCCAGCTTTATGAATGGATGGATGAAAGAAAAACTTAAGTGAAAGAAAAACTTTTTAAAACCAAAGTACAAAAGAATTGGCTTTGGCTAAGTTTTTTTCCGCCTAAGATTACTTTATTAGTTTTAAAGCAGAATTTCAGCCCTCAAATATTATAAAGCATCAAAAGGTAAATTCCAGGCATAGAGAACATTCAGCAGTTTTGTATTTAAAGTAAACAAAATCGAAGAGGAGTTTCGTTGTGTATCAACACAACGGAGGGATTATTGACTTTTCTTACATCTTTAGGTTCTTCCGGCCAAAATCATATGTCTTACTATCTCAATCAACACATGTATTTCATAAGTAGATGAAAAAACATTTGTGTCAAATTTTTTCTTATTTTACTCGAATTCTCTTCTGCTGGATATTAAGAATTTTAGATTTCGTCTTCAAGATTTCGTCTTCAGGAGAAATTCTATAAATTAGAGCGTATTTTGTGAAATTCTCTTTATCTCGAAAATTTCTCACCGGTTGACGTTTGGTAATTGTTAATTCTTGTTGTGAGACATTTTTTAATTCAGAAAGAACCATGGGTTAGGTAAAATCGGGCACAGTGAAAAAGACCTTTACTTTTTGACTTACAAAACTCTTCTCTGAAAAGTCTTCTCTTTTTGAGATCTGTTGATTTCGAGAAATTATTGTAGTTCACTCGGTTTTGCCAGCCATATAAAGTGTGTTTAGTGCCAAAATTACTAATGAATAAATAAAGTGCCATAAAAAGGAATTTCGATTTTAGCCAAATTTAGACTTTTTCAAGTTTTGGTATTTAATTCTCATGTCGGTATATTCATTCCAAATGTTTCCTAATCCCGCCATAGTCGGTTTTCTTTCCTTGATGCAAAAGAAAGGAAGGGAGAAAAACAACCCAAATCAAACTCGAAATGCTCAAAAAATCAGCTTCTACATCAGTTGAGTACTTTTTCTGACAGATACCTTTCTTGTATTATGTTTGATTTTTATTTTTGGATAGCAGCATTAAGACGTGTTCTGGGCTTACATTTTCATGGAAACTATCGAGACTGTCTTATGGTCGTCTAAAGAATACACGTAATCTTAAGGCTTACCTGACTAATTAAAGTTCTATGACTCTAGTCTGTTACTCTTCGATGGGAGTACTAGTGGATAGAGCACGGGCCCCAATGCTGCTATCTAGACTTGGTCTCAACTATATTTCACAAGAAGAGTGGAGAGAGATTCATATACTTTATTGTTATATCAGGTCTGACTCTGATGAAACCAACTAAAGAGTAAAAGGGAAGGTTCTACGTGATTTCTAATGGGAAAGAATATATATATATATATATATATATATATATATATGTATATATATATATATATATATATATATATATATATATATATATTTGACCAATCAGAAGTAAGTATTTCAGCATTCAGTAAATTATTTTTTTTTCTTTTGACTAAATATTTTTTTTCTGAGTTTATTTTTGGATGTCAATCAAAATTGACTCCAGCATGGCTTGGTCGTGACAATACCCTATCAGTATTCCTATAACATTATTTGTAACTTCGCCAATGCTGGTACCAAGCTCGGAATTAAAAAGGAGGAGGGAAAAACAACCCAAATGATACTGCAAACAGCTAAACAAAATGTCAGTTTATGACTTTGGGTAAATTTTCCGATACAATGTTAACAATATCATGCTTTTCCTCATCCAGCCAGGTAAGTAAAAAAGAATTCAAAGTCTTGCAATATTTTTGCAAGAAGAATGCAAATCTTACAATAATGTTGCAAGATCAACGCAACAGGGATGTATTATCTTGCAAGACTTTTCGCAAGAATTTGAATTCCTTGATCACTATGGAAGTCACTAAAAAATTGTAATTGAAGAAATAATCTACAAAAAAATTGCAAACTATTTAAAAGTCACTTTAATTACCAGAAACTATTAAACCGCTGTCAGAACAGCTTAAAAGTAACACAATATTATATCAAACCTAGAAGCATTTTAACAAATTGCTTTAAAAAACCAATTCGGGGACAAAAATTTTGCTCGCTTGCAGAAAACAATTTCACACCTCAATTTTGCGTTCTCGAAAACAACGATATGAACAAAAACCACAGTCTTTTCGCCCCACTCTTCAATTTTGTTCAAAATTCCCAAATTCAGACCACTCCAAATTTTTCCACGCGTCTCATTAACTGCTTTAAAATTCACTCCAATAAATTGATTTAATAAGACGATTCTCCAATACTTCTCTTGGAATCTTAAAAAGACAGCACCCCATTACAATTCAAAGTCTTTGAGTGGTATTTAAAACATAATAGGGCCGCTATAATAGCAGATATAATAGAAGAGTATTTTGTAATACGTTCCACTGTCAACTTTTCTCTTCTCGTTTTATTGTTCCTACTGCCAGTGGCGTCATGTATATGTCGCAACGCAACAACTTGACCTTATTATGATATTGAAAATGTCTTTCACAAATCTTACATGCCCTTGAACTATTTCCAAGAATTCTTTTCTTTCTGGGTTTCGCTTTTTGGCGCACTTAAAACTAGAACTTCAAAGGAAAGGAAAGGCGTTAATTCCCGATTAAATAAGCAGGCCTGGTGCGAATCATGGAAGTATCAGGTTGCAGCACAAGGAACACTCCGAGGAAGCAGAGTGTGATTATGGCTGCGTCCACTAGTGTCAATTTCTCCTTCAAAAATATGACAGCTATGATGCAGACAAAGACAGGTGTCGTCTGACTGATCACTGACATGTCTGCCACTGACATGTATTGCACACAAATGGCTTTCAGTGTTATAGTAATCCCATTAATGCATGCCCTGAAACAAACAAACAAACACACTAACTTGTAAGATTAACGTACAAATTGCAATTTCACATGATAAACTTCGTTTTTGGAGACATTTAATGAACATAAATTTGGCTTGCTCATTTGACTTTTATAGCAATCGACGCATAATCATCAAAACTTTAATAGATTTAGATTAAAAAAAACCGACAAGCCTGCTTACAGAGAAAGTCCGGATAGAATTTGCCCTAGTGATGAGCGGATTCAAATCTTGCAAGAATCTTGCAAGATATCAATCAAGGCCAAAAAATAAATCTGGGTACAAGTGTTTTAGGAAACATCTTTGAAGCAAGTTTTTGTTTACTGAACAAGTTACGAAGCCTAATTCAATGAAAAAAAAAATAGCCAGGATTCAAAATCTTGCAAGAATCTTGCAAGAATCTTGCAAGACTTTGAATTCCGCAAAAAATATTTATGTGTTTTTGGTAGCTAAAACTAACTGAAAACCAAATATCATGACTTATATCAGAATTCTTGATCAGCAAAACTGAAAATAAATGACTTTTTTCGTCAACGCCTTTTGAATGTGAAATCTTGCAAGAATCTTGCAAGATTCTTGCAAGATTTTGAATTCACATACAACTTTCCGGCAAATAAATAGAAATTACTCGAGGCAATCAAATCCGTCTTTTTAAAGTTCAATTTACCCAATAAAAACAGAATTATTTCAATATTTCTCTTATCTTTCATTACAACAAATTATTTTTAGAGAAACAAACAGTTGGGACTTTTTGTTACTGATCCTGTCCGTAATTTAGCATGTTTTTGTTGTAGTAAAAAAAAATCCAATCAATTTGAAGTCTAATTATCTTCCTAAGGAGATTTAAATTAACCCATGATGCCTTCAGTTGATAGCTATTAGTGTTAATGTCCTTGAAGTGTTTTCATTAAAAAAAATCGATGTGTTTTTGAAAATTCATCTTTTGTTCTTCTTTCATTCGATTTTTTGTTCAATCTTCATGTCAGAAAGACAACCTTGGCTTTCTGGTAAATCAAACATTAACTTCGTTTTTGATCTTATGCTAGGTAATGCTTCTTTTTGGGACAAAGAGAAAGCAACAGTCGGAGTTTTTTATTTCTGATACTTTGCAATGTACCGCAACAAACTAATTGTAAAAATGATATATTAGTTCGTTCAACCAATCTTAAAGTCATCTCATAGAAAGAAAAAAACTGTTTCAAAAATATGGCATTTCAGTTCTATGGTGCTTTTAATAACTCTTGTTCCAAATCTTTTGTCAAATCACACAAAAGACGCCGGCCTCGAGGGCGAGGTGGGAATTTTCTCCCAGTCCACAGTAGTGGTCTTGGGTGTTCATAACTACTAAGTGAACTTGAATTACGTTCAGAATTGTCCACGTTGCACTGTTTTTAGCCGTTCTGCTCAATTGTTTGAGAAGTTGGTGTCTCCCATTAGCCCAAAATTCGCGGTTACGCTTCATGTGTTTGACGATTTCTCCAAAACTACTGTACCAAATTGAACGGCCATTGTCTTTTTTGATGAAAACTGAATGACTTTGTTTGCAGTGTTTAGTTGGTTTCCCAACTCGGCCTAAAAAACAAGTTACTAAAGTTTAAACTTGAAAAAGTTGAAGTAAACCTTAATTTTTTTGGGGCTCGCTTATTGTTTCTGACGATTTTTCTTGATCTACTCTGCCAGTTTGGCCAAGCATAGTGTCGTTTTGTTAAATGTAGGTTTTTCCGGTGTTTGCTGTCTTCATTTGGTATCTAAATTGGCCTGCTCAGGACGTTAGTAAGCTGTAAATCTTATAAATTAAAAAAAATATATATTTAATTGTTTTTCAGTTCTGATGTAATTTTTCTTCTTAATTGGTTATTGTTGCTAACAAATTGTGTAATTTAAACTTTGCTTCGGGTTCTTACGTTTTTCGAAAGTTAGTTTTTGGGAAATCATCAATTTTTCATTCTTTGCGAAATCATGAAACTCTTGTTAGAGGTCTTTTTTATCAAAACACACAAAACAACCTGGCCTTTAGGGCGAGGTGGGAATTTTTTCCCACTCCTTAGGGGAGATCTTGGGTGTTCAGTAATTACAAAGTTGACTGGAATTGCGTTCAGAAGTGTCCGAGTGGCACAGTTATTAGTCGTTTTGCATAATTTTGCGAGAATTTGGGGGTCTCCTAATAGCCCAGAAATCGGGGTTCGCTTCATGTGTTTTATGATTTCTTCGAAACTACTGTATCAAATAGTACGGGCATTGTTGCATTTTGCTCACCCTAAATTTTCATTGCTTTCAGTGTTCATTGGTTTCTCAAGTTGCCCTAATCAAAAAGATATTAATGTTTAATTTTGGAAAAATGAAAAAAAAATTACATATTTAAGGGCACGCTTATTGTTTCTGACAATTTTTCCTGAACTACTTTGCCAAATTGGCCAAACATAGTCGCATTTTTTACTGTAAGTTTATCAAATGTCTGCGGTCTTGAATTTGTGTCTAAATTGGCCTGCACAGAAAGCTTTTAAGCTGTAAACCTTAAAAATTAAAAAAATATATTTTTTAATTGTTTTTCAGTTCTGATATAGTTCTTCATCTAAATTGGTTATTGTTGCTTGCAAATTGTGTTGTTTTGGCTTTGTTTTAGTCCCAGAAGTTTTCCAAAACTTAGCTTTTGGGAAATCATCAATTTTTCATTCTTTGCGAAATCAAAATTTCTAGTTAGAGGTCTTCTGTCTTTTTTTTTTTTATCAAAACACACAAAATAACCTGGCCTCTAGAATTTTTTCCCACTTCGCAGTGGATGTCTTGGGTGTTCAATAACTACTCAGTGGACTTTAATTAGGTTCTGAAGTGTCCGATTGGTACCGTTTTTAGTCGTTTTGCATAATTTTGCGAGAATTTGGGGTCTAGAAGACGGAGGTACGCTTCATGTGTTTGACGATTTCTCCAAAAGTACAGTACTAAATGGGAGGGCCATTTGCGCATTTTGTTGTTCCTGAACTCTCCTTGTATGCAGGGTTGATAGATTCCTTACGTCGGCTTAATCAGAAAACTGGAGGAAAGAACTTGTTTTTATCACATTGAGAAAGGAACTTAATGTTTTGTATTTTTTCGAATTTCTCATTGAATTTTTGGCCAAATCGAGTGATTATTGGCTTGATCTGTTGCTATTAAGACGGTCTTTTCTGAAATGGCTAGTGACAGTCCTGAAAAATATTCTTTAGAACTGTTATTCAATGATGATTGCGGAAAAACGAATCCGTACTCAAATTTTGGGCTGAGTTGTGTTTTGCTTAATTGAACAACTGTATCGTCGTGCATTGACGATATTGTCCCTATAACAGCTCATTTTGTCTGTACTAGACCCCTTTTGCTTTTGATGAGTAGTAATTACTCTGGCACGCCCTGGTCTAGAAGTTATTCAAGGACAAAGTTGCGAAAAGTAGCATTTTTGTGTCATCTTGATGTCCACACAAGTTTCTGTACCCCAAAATACCCGAGTAACCATACATATATGGTTCGTTAGTTTCCTCAGATAGTGGGGAGTGTTTCCATATATATTTTTTATATGGTTTTATTGAGTTGAGAAGGTCAACTTTAGCCCTGTATGCGCCGAACCTCGATTTTGGCCAATCTCTTCTCAATTTTCATGTCTGAGTGGTGTTTTGCGCAATTAAACAAGTTTTTCGGCTTGCGTTTTGTGTTTTCTAGACACTATTTAAGTTGTTGAAGCTAATGAAATCAAATAAAGGGGTTAATTCAACAATTTTTCTTTTTTCACGATTTCATCAAATTTCTGTGGATGTTGTTTTATGTCAAAACACACAAAACACCATAACCTTCATGGTGAGGTGGGAAATTTTTTCCCACCTCACGATGAAGGTTTGCCGTGACCTAGAACGTGGAAGTGGACCAGAATTACACCCACAAATGCTCCGGGAACGCTGTTTCACGTTGTTTTACGTCGGTTCCGGAGATCTTGGGCTTCGATTTTAGCCCAAAAAATGGGGTACAGAACAGTATTTTGTTAATATCTTCTAAAGTACTGAACGAAATCAAACGGGAGTGGTCGCATTTTGTTGGCACTGAACCCCTCTTGCTTGCAGTATTTGGACAAATCGGCCTAATCAAAAAGTTATTAATGTTCAAAGTTGAAATAGGTCGAATTTTCGGGCTATTCTGGGTGACCCAAATTTCAGTACAACAAAACGCGGGATTTACCAAACAAATGTTAGTGTTTTAGAATCCTCAGTTAGTGGGGAGTATCCCCATATATATTTTATATATTATATTATGTAGTTGAGATAGTCAATTTTGGCTCTGAACAGGTGTCACTTCGCTTTTTTGGGCATTTGGTACGGTACCTTATTATTGCTATAACTCCTTGAAGAATGTACCGATTGGGCTCATTTTTTAATATGATGCGTATCTCAAGCAGTGCTACAAACTGTATTAAGGGGGTTTATTTTTGTTTCGCCGTTTCAGAGAAATTGGCCAGTAAAGTTGCCCTTGATTTTACCCCTAGAAGCGGTTGACAGCATCCGGTCACTTCTTGAAGCTTTGAATTTTATCAGTTCGGGTATGAAAATTACTGTCTTAAATTGCCTGTCTAATGTAGTTTCCGAATATGTATGATTTATATAGCGTTTTCTGAAGTTTAGGTGTTCAATTTTAGCTCTGAAGGTGGTGTATCTCTCCTCTAGGTCGATTTGGTACGGTGCCTTATATTTGCTATAACTCCTTGAAGAATGTACCGATTGGGCTCATTTTTTAATATGATGCGTATCTCAAGCCGTGCTACAAACTGTATTAAGGGGGTTTATTTTTGTTCAGCCGTTTTCGAGAAATTGGCCAGTAAACTTGGCCCCAGTTTGACCTCCTGAGGAGAGAAACACTACCTTGAGTACTATATTAAACCTTGATTTGTTCGAATTGAACGGTAAATTTTAGTGTGTCAGATTGCTGTGTTAGTAGGGAGTGTGTCCATATATATTTTATGTATATCATTCCCAAATAATCATGATTTATTTAGCGAAACAGCAGTCGGACCGGGTCCCATATTGGTCATCGGTACGGTACCTTAATTTTAAAATATCTCCTCGTAGAGTGAACCGATTTTGGATCCGTTTGTTGATTTGAACTCACCATGAGCCGTACTTTAATTTCTATAAATTTCGTGTAATTTCGTTCAGCCGTTATTGAGAAATTAGTGTGTATTTTAGCGAAACGTCAGTCGTTTTGGGTCAATTTGGGACTTTGGTACCGTACTTAGTTTTGCTAATTACTCGTCGTAGAGTTAACCGATTTCGAATCTGTGTGTTCAATTCAACTCGGCTTAAGCCGTACTTTAATTCCTGTGATGGGCGTATTTTTTCTTTCAGCCGTTTTTGAGAAATTGGCCCCGAAACATACGGTCGTTTTGACTTCTTAGTGACCGGTCCGTTTCACGTTTCTATTCGCAACTTTCATCAGATTTTCATTTCAGATTGATTGTAAAGTAAATTAATTCACATCGTGACAGATTACAACACGAAACACGAAAGGATTGTGAAACGTGAGTTAAAACCTCGAATCTTTGAATCCTCTATTTTTATGGTTTAGCTTCGAATCCTATTTTTATGTTGAGTTGGAGTGCAAAGTGTTGCACTCAGATGATAGCAAAAAAAAGTTCTTCAGTAGTTGAGCTCACACTGCAGTGTGCTGAGCACAGAATGTTCTTCGCGCTTATTTTGGCTTTGTACTAAAAAAAATGTGAAGGAACGAACCACTACTCGTGCTGTCGTGCTCGGTCTGGTGTAGTGGTAGCAGTTTCATAAAAAGTGATTTTCAATGTAGTCAAGGACTTGTTCGAATCAATTGAGGGTCTATGTAGGAGTGTCAAAACCCAGGTAGGTTCTAACAGAGAGGTAATTTTTGATCTAGGTGGCCTACAAAAAAAGTACTCAATACGTTGTCAAATTTCGCGCTCAAAAACTAGCTATATGGTGTTTCAACATAAATCGCTTTTGAACCTAGTCAAGGACTTATTCAAATGAATTGAGGGTCTAAGGAGGAGTGTCACTGTCCGAGTACAGTCTGAGGGGCAAAGAATTTTTGACCTAGGTGGTATACGAAAAAAGTACTCTATACGTTGTCAAATTTCGCGCTCAAAAAATAGCTATATGGTGTTTCAACATAAATCGCTTTTGAACCTAGTCAAGGACTTATTCAAATGAATTGAGGGTCTAAGGAGGAGTGTCACTGTCCGAGTACAGTCTGAGGGGCAAAGAAATTTTGACCTAGGTGGTATACGAAAAAAGTATTCTATACGTTGTCAAATTTCGCGCTCAAAAAATAGCTATATGGTGTTTCAACATAAATCGCTTTTGAACCTAGTCAACGACTTATTCAAATGAATTGAGGGTCTAAGGAGGAGTGTCACTGTCCAAGTACAGTCTGAGGGGCAAAGAATTTTTGACCTAGGTGGTATACGAAAAAAGTACTCTATACGTTGTCAAATTTTCGCGCTGAAAAACTAGCTATATGGTGTTTCAACTTAAATCGCTTTTGAACCTAGTCAAGGACTTATTCAAATGAATTGAGGGTCTAAGGAGGAGTGTCACTGTCCGAGTACCGTCTGAGGGGCAAAGAAATTTTGACCTAGGTGGTATACGAAAAAAGTACTCTATAGGTTGTCAAATTTCGCGCTCAAAAACTAGCTATATGGCGTTTCAACATAAATCGCTTTTGAACCTAGTCAAGGACTTATTCAAATGAATTGAGGGTCTAAGGAGGAGTGTCACTGTCCGAGTACAGTCTGAGGGGCAAAGAATTTTTGACCTAGGTGGTATACGAAAAAAGTACTCTATACGTTGTCAAATTTCGCGCTCAAAAACTAGCTATATGGTGTTTCAACATAAATCGCTTTTGAACCTAGTCAAGGACTTATTCAAATGAATTGAGGGTCTAAGGAGGAGTGTCACTGTCCGAGTACAGTCTGAGGGGCAAAGAATTTTTGACCTAGGTGGTATACGAAAAAAGTACTCTATACGTTGTCAAATTTCGCGCTCAAAAACTAGCTATATGGTGTTTCAACATAAATCGCTTTTGAACCTAGTCAAGGACTTATTCAAATGAATTGACGGTCTAAGGAGGAGTGTCACTGTCCGAGTACAGTCTGAGGGGCAAAGAATATTTGACCTAGGTGGTATACGGAAAAAGTACTCTATACGTTGTCAAATTTCGCGCTCAAAAACTAGCTATATGGTGTTTCAACATAAATCGCTTTTGAACCTAGTCAAGCACTTATTCAAATGAATTGAGGGTCTAAGGAGGAGTGTCACTGTCCGAGTACAGTCTGAGGGGCAAAGAATTTTTGACCTAGGTGGTATACGAAAAAAGTACTCTATACGTTGTCAAATTTCGCGCTCAAAAACTAGCTATATGGTGGTTCAACATAAATCGCTTTTGAACCTAGTCAAGGACTTATTCAAATGAATTGAGGGTCTAAGGAGGAGTGTCACTGTCCGAGTACAGTCTGAGGGGCAAAGAATTTTTGACCTAGGTGGTATACGAAAAAAGTACTCTATACGTTGTCAAATTTCGCGCTCAAAAACTAGCTATATGGTGTTTCAACATAAATCGCTTTTGAACCTAGTCAAGGACTTATTCAAATGAATTGAGGGTCTAAGGAGGAGTGTCACTGTCCGAGTACAGTCTGAGGGGCAAAGAATTTTTGACCTAGGTGGTATACGAAAAAAGTACTCTATACGTTGTCAAATTTCGCGCTCAAAAACTAGCTATATGGTGTTTCAACATAAATCGCTTTTGAACCTAGTCAAGGACTTATTCTAATGAATTGAGTGTCTAAGGAGGAGTGTCACTGTCCGAGTACAGTCTGAGGGGCAAAGAATTTTTGACCTAGGTGGTATACGAAAAAAGTACTCTATACGTTGTCAAATTTCGCGCTCAAAAACTAGCTGTATGGTGTTTCAACATCAATCGCTTTTGAACCTAGTCAAGGACTTATTCAAATGAATTGAGGGTCTAAGGAGGAGTGTCACTGTCCAAGTACAGTCTGAGGGGCAAAAAATTTTTGACCTAGGTGGTATACGAAAAAAGTACTCTATACGTTGTCAAATTTCGCGCTCAAAATCTAGCTATATGGTGTTTCAACATAAATCGCTTTTGAACCTAGTCAAGGACTTATTCAAATGAATTGAGGGTCTAAGGAGGAGTGTCACTGTCCGAGTACAGTCTGAGGGGCAAAGAATTTTTGACCTAGGTGGTATACGAAAAAAGTACTCTATACGTTGTCAAATTTCGCGCTCAAAAACCAGCTATATGGTGTTTCAACATAAATCGCTTTTGAACCTAGTCAAGGACTTATTCAAATGAATTGAGAGTCTAAGGAGGAGTGTCACTGTCCGAGTACAGTCTGAAGGGCAACGAAATTTTGACCTAGGTGGTATACGAAAAAAGTACTCTATACGTTGTCAAATTTCGCGCTCAAAAACTAGCTATATGGTGTTTCAACATAAATCGCTTTTGAACCTAGTCAAGGACTTATTCAAATGAATTGAGGGTCTAAGGAGGAGTGTCACTGTCCAAGTACAGTCTGAGGGGCAAAGAATTTTTGACCTAGGTGGTACACGAAAAAAGTACTCTATACGTTGTCAAATTTCGCGCTCAAAAACTAGCTATATCGTGTTTCAACATAAATCGCTTTTGAACCTAGTCAAGGACTTATTCAAATGAATTGAGGGTCTAAGGAGGAGTGTCACTGTCCGAGTACAGTCTGAGGGGCAAAGAACTTTTGACCTAGGTGGTATACGAAAAAAGTACTCTATACGTTGTCAAATTTCGCGCTCAATAACTAGCTATATGGTGTTTCAACATAAATCGCTTTTGAACCTAGTCAAGGACTTATTCAAATGAATTGAGGTTCTAAGGAGGAGTGTCACTGTCCGAGTACAGTCTGAGGGGCAAAGAATTTTTGACCTAGGTGGTATACGAAAAAAGTACTCTATACGTTGTCAAATTTCGCGCTCAAAAACTAGCTATATGGTGTTTCAACATAAATCGCTTTTGAACCTAGTCAAGGACTTATTCAAATGAATTGAGGGTCTAAGGAGGAGTGTCACTGTCCGAGTACAGTCTGAGGGGCAAAGAATTTTTGACCTAGGTGGTATACGAAAAAGTACTCTATACGTTGTCAAATTTCGCGCTCAAAAACTAGCTATATGGTGTTTCAACATAAATCGCTTTTGAACCTAGTCAAGGACTTATTCAAATGAATTGAGGGTCTAAGGAGGAGTGTCACTGTTCGAGTACAGTCTGAGGGGCAAAGAATTTTTGACCTAGGTGGTATACGAAAAAAGTACTCTATACGTTGTCAAATTTCGCGCTCAAAAACTAGCTATATGGTGTTTCAACATAAATCGCTTTTGAACCTAGTCAAGGACTTATTCAAATGAATTGAGGTTCTAAGGAGGAGTGTCACTGTCCGAGTACAGTCTGAGGGGCAAAGAATTTTTGACCTAGGTGGTATGCGAAAAAAGTACTCTATACGTTGTCAAATTTCGCGCTCAAAAACTAGCTATATGGTGTTTCAACATAAATCGCTTTTGAACCTAGTCAAGGACTTATTCAAATGAATTGAGGGTCTAAGGAGGAGTGTCACTGTCCGAGTACAGTCTGAGGGGCAAAGAATTTTTGACCTAGGTGGTATACGAAAAAGTACTCTATACGTTGTCAAATTTCGCGCTCAAAAACTAGCTATATGGTGTTTCAAAATAAATCGCTTTTGAACCTAGTCAAGGACTTATTCAAATGAATTGAGGGTCTAAGGAGGAGTGTCACTGTCCGAGTACAGTCTGAGGGGCAACGAATTTTTGACCTAGGTGGTATACGAAAAAAGTACTCTATACGTTGTCAAATTTCGCGCTCAAAAACTAGCTATATGGTGTTTCAACATAAATCGCTTTTGAACCTAGTCAAGCACTTATTCAAATGAATTGAGGGTCTAAGGAGGAGTGTCACTGTCCGAGTACAGTCTGAGGGGCAAAGAATTTTTGACCTAGGTGGTATACGAAAAAAGTACTCTATACGTTGTCAAATTTCGCGCTCAAAAACTAGCTATATGGTGTTTCAACATAAATCGCTTTTGAACCTAGTCAAGGACTTATTCAAATGAATTGAGGGTCTAAGGAGGAGTGTCACTGTCCGAGTACAGTCTGAGGGGCAAAGAATTTTTGACCTAGGTGGTATACGAAAAAAGTACTCTATACGTTGTCAAATTTCGCGCTCAAAAACTAGCTATATGATGTTTCAACATAAATCGCTTTTGAACCTAGTCAAGCACTTATTCAAATGAATTGAGGGTCTAAGGAGGAGTGTTACTGTCCGAGTACAGTCTGAGGGGCAAAGAATTTTTGACCTAGGTGGTATACGAAAAAAGTACTCTATACGTTGTCAAATTTCGCGCTCAAAAACTAGCTATATGGTGGTTCAACATAAATCGCTTTTGAACCTAGTCAAGGACTTATTCAAATGAATTGAGGGTCTAAGGAGGAGTGTCACTGTCCGAGTACAGTCTGAGGGGCAAAGAATTTTTGACCTAGGTGGTATACGAAAAAAGTACTCTATACGTTGTCAAATTTCGCGCTCAAAAACTAGCTATATGGTGTTTCAACATAAATCGCTTTTGAACCTAGTCAAGGACTTATTCAAATGAATTGAGGGTCTAAGGAGGAGTGTCACTGTCCGAGTACAGTCTGAGGGGCAAAGAATTTTTGACCTAGGTGGTATACGAAAAAGTACTCTATACGTTGTCAAATTTCGCGCTCAAAAACTAGCTATATGGTGTTTCAACATAAATCGCTTTTGAACCTAGTCAAGGACTTATTCTAATGAATTGAGGGTCTAAGGAGGAGTGTCACTGTCCGAGTACAGTCTGAGGGGCAAAGAATTTTTGACCTAGGTGGTATACGAAAAAAGTACTCTATACGTTGTCAAATTTCGCGCTCAAAAACTAGCTGTATGGTGTTTCAACATCAATCGCTTTTGAACCTAGTCAAGGACTTATTCAAATGAATTGAGGGTCTAAGGAGGAGTGTCACTGTCCAAGTACAGTCTGAGGGGCAAAGAATTTTTGACCTAGGTGGTATACGAAAAAAGTACTCTATACGTTGTCAAATTTCGCGCTCAAAAACTAGCTATATGGTGTTTCAACATAAATCGCTTTTGAACCTAGTCAAGGACTTATTCAAATGAATTGAGGGTCTAAGGAGGAGTGTCACTGTCCGAGTACAGTCTGAGGGGCAAAGAATTTTTGACCTAGGTGGTATACGAAAAAAGTACTCTATACGTTGTCAAATTTCGCGCTCAAAAACCAGCTATATGGTGTTTCAACATAAATCGCTTTTGAACCTAGTCAAGGACTTATTCAAATGAATTGAGAGTCTAAGGAGGAGTTTCACTGTCCGAGTACAGTCTGAGGGGCAAAGAATTTTTGACCTAGGTGGTATACGAAAAAAGTACTCTATACGTTGTCAAATTTCGCGCTCAAAAACTAGCTATATCGTGTTTCAACATAAATCGCTTTTGAACCTAGTCAAGGACTTATTCAAATGAATTGAGGGTCTAAGGAGGAGTGTCACTGTCCGAGTACAGTCTGAGGGGCAAAGAACTTTTGACCTAGGTGGTATACGAAAAAAGTACTCTATACGTTGTCAAATTTCGCGCTCAATAACTAGCTATATGGTGTTTCAACATAAATCGCTTTTGAACCTAGTCAAGGACTTATTCAAATGAATTGAGGTTCTAAGGAGGAGTGTCACTGTCCGAGTACAGTCTGAGGGGCAAAGAATTTTTGACCTAGGTGGTATACGAAAAAAGTACTCTATACGTTGTCAAATTTCGCGCTCAAAAACTAGCTATATGGTGTTTCAACATAAATCGCTTTTGAACCTAGTCAAGGACTTATTCAAATGAATTGAGGGTCTAAGGAGGAGTGTCACTGTCCGAGTACAGTCTGAGGGGCAAAGAATTTTTGACCTAGGTGGTATACGAAAAAGTACTCTATACGTTGTCAAATTTCGCGCTCAAAAACTAGCTATATGGTGTTTCAACATAAATCGCTTTTGAACCTAGTCAAGGACTTATTCAAATGAATTGAGGGTCTAAGGAGGAGTGTCACTGTCCGAGTACAGTCTGAGGGGCAAAGAATTTTTGACCTAGGTGGTATACGAAAAAAGTACTCTATACGTTGTCAAATTTCGCGCTCAAAAACTAGCTATATGGTGTTTCAACATAAATCGCTTTTGAACCTAGTCAAGCACTTATTCAAATGAATTGAGGGTCTAAGGAGGAGTGTCACTGTTCGAGTACAGTCTGAGGGGCAAAGAATTTTTGACCTAGGTGGTATACGAAAAAAGTACTCTATACGTTGTCAAATTTCGCGCTCAAAAACTAGCTATATGGTGTTTCAACATAAATCGCTTTTGAACCTAGTCAAGGACTTATTCAAATGAATTGAGGGTCTAAGGAGGAGTGTCACTGTCCAAGTACAGTCTGAGGGGCAAAGAATTTTTGACCTAGGTGGTATACGAAAAAAGTACTCTATACGTTGTCAAATTTCGCGCTCAAAAACTAGCTATATGGTGTTTCAACATAAATCGCTTTTGAACCTAGTCAAGCACTTATTCAAATGAATTGAGGGTCTAAGGAGGAGTGTCACTGTCCGAGTACAGTCTGAGGGGCAAAGAATTTTTGACCTAGGTGGTATACGAAAAAAGTACTCTATACGTTGTCAAATTTCGCGCTCAAAAACTAGCTATATGGTGTTTCAACATAAATCGCTTTTGAACCTAGTCAAGGACTTATTCAAATGAATTGAGGGTCTAAGGAGGAGTGTCACTGTCCGAGTACAGTCTGAGGGGCAAAGAATTTTTGACCTAGGTGGTATACGAAAAAAGTACTGTATACGTTGTCAAATTTCGCGCTCAAAAACTAGCTATATGGTGTTTCAACATAAATCGCTTTTGAACCTAGTCAAGGACTTATTCAAATGAATTGAGGGTCTAAGGAGGAGTGTCACTGTCCGAGTACAGTCTGAGGGGCAAAAAATTTTTGACCTAGGTGGTATACGAAAAAAGTGCTCTATACGTTGTCAAATTTCGCGCTCAAAAACTAGCTATATGGTGTTTCAACATAAATCGCTTTTGAACCTAGTCAAGCACTTATTCAAATGAATTGAGGGTCTAAGGAGGAGTGTCACTGTCCGAGCACAGTCTGAGGGGCAAAGAATTTTTGACCTAGGTGGTATACGAAAAATGTACTCTACGTTGTCAAATTTCGCGCTCAAAAACTAGCTATATGGTGTTTCAACATCAATCGCTTTTGAACCTAGTCAAGGACTTATTCAAATGAATTGAGGGTCTAAGGAGGAGTGTCACTGTCCGAGTACAGTCTGAGGGGCAAAGAATTTTTGACCTAGGTGGTATACGAAAAAAGTACTCTATACGTTGTCAAATTTCGCGCTCAAAAACTAGCTATATCGTGTTTCAACATAAATCGCTTTTGAACCTAGTCAAAGACTTATTCAAATGAATTGAGGGTCTAAGGAGGAGTGTCACTGTCCGAGTATAGTCTGAGGGGCAAAGAACTTTTGACCTAGGTGGTATACGAAAAAAGTACTCTATACGTTGTCAAATTTCGCGCTCAAAAACTAGCTATATGGTGTTTCAACATAAATCGCTTTTGAACCTAGTCAAGGACTTATTGAAATGAGTTGAGGGTCTAAGGAGGAGTGTCACTGTCCGAGTACAGTCTGAGGGGCAAAGAATTTTTGACCTAGGTGGTATACGAAAAAAGTACTCTATACGTTGTCAAATTTCGCGCTCAAAAACTAGCTATATGGTGTTTCAACATAAATCGCTTTTGAACCTAGTCAAGGACTTATTCAAATGAATTGAGGGTCTAAGGAGGAGTGTCACTGTCCGAGTACAGTCTGAGGGGCAAAAAATTTTTGACCTAGGTGGTATACGAAAAAAGTGCTCTATACGTTGTCAAATTTCGCGCTCAAAAACTAGCTATATGGTGTTTCAACATAAATCGCTTTTGAACCTAGTCAAGCACTTATTCAAATGAATTGAGGGTCTAAGGAGGAGTGTCACTGTCCGAGCACAGTCTGAGGGGCAAAGAATTTTTGACCTAGGTGGTATACGAAAAATGTACTCTACGTTGTCAAATTTCGCGCTCAAAAACTAGCTATATGGTGTTTCAACATCAATCGCTTTTGAACCTAGTCAAGGACTTATTCAAATGAATTGAGGGTCTAAGGAGGAGTGTCACTGTCCGAGTACAGTCTGAGGGGCAAAGAATTTTTGACCTAGGTGGTATACGAAAAAAGTACTCTATACGTTGTCAAATTTCGCGCTCAAAAACTAGCTATATCGTGTTTCAACATAAATCGCTTTTGAACCTAGTCAAAGACTTATTCAAATGAATTGAGGGTCTAAGGAGGAGTGTCACTGTCCGAGTATAGTCTGAGGGGCAAAGAACTTTTGACCTAGGTGGTATACGAAAAAAGTACTCTATACGTTGTCAAATTTCGCGCTCAAAAACTAGCTATATGGTGTTTCAACATAAATCGCTTTTGAACCTAGTCAAGGACTTATTGAAATGAGTTGAGGGTCTAAGGAGGAGTGTCACTGTCCGAGTACAGTCTGAGGGGCAAAGAATTTTTGACCTAGGTGGTATACGAAAAAAGTACTCTATACGTTGTCAAATTTCGCGCTCAAAAACTAGCTATATGGTGTTTCAACATAAATCGCTTTTGAACCTAGTCAAGGACTTATTCAAATGAATTGAGGGTCTAAGGAGGAGTGTCACTGTCCGAGTACAGTCTGAGGGGCAAAGAATTTTTGACCTAGGTGGTATACGAAAAAAGTACTCTATACGTTGTCAAATTTCGCGCTCAAAAACTAGCTATATGGTGTTTCAACATAAATCGCTTTTGAACCTAGTCAAGGACTTATTCAAATGAATTGAGGGTCTAAGGAGGAGTGTCACTGTCCGAGTACAGTCTGAGGGGCAAAGAATTTTTGACCTAGGTGGTATACGAAAAAAGTACTCTATACGTTGTCAAATTTCGCGCTCAAAAACTAGCTATATGGTGTTTCAACATAAATCGCTTTTGAACCTAGTCAAGGACTTATTCAAATGAATTGAGGGTCTAAGGAGGAGTGTCACTGTCCGAGTACAGTCTGAGGGGCAAAGAATTTTTGACCTAGGTGGTATACGAAAAAAGTACTCTATACGTTGTCAAATTTCGCGCTCAAAAACTAGCTATATGGTGTTTCAACATAAATCGCTTTTGAACCTAGTCAAGGACTTATTCAAATGAATTGAGGGTCTAAGGAGGAGTGTCACTGTCCGAGTACAGTCTGAGGGTCAAAGAATTTTTGACCTAGGTGGTATACGAAAAAAGTACTCTATACGTTGTCAAATTTCGCGCTCAAAAACTAGCTATATGGTGTTTCAACATAAATCGCTTTTGAACCTAGTCAAGGACTTATTCAAATTAATTGAGGGTCTAAGGAGGAGTGTCACTGTCCGAGTACAGTCTGAGGGGCAAAAAATTTTTGACCTAGGTGGTATACGAAAAAAGTACTCTATACGTTGTCAAATTTCGCGCTCAAAAACTAGCTATATCGTGTTTCAACATAAATCGCTTTTGAACCTAGTCAAGGACTTATTCAAATGAATTGAGGGTCTAAGGAGGAGTGTCACTGTCCGAGTACAGTCTGAGGGGCAAAGAACTTTTGACCTAGGTGGTATACGAAAAAAGTACTCTATACGTTGTCAAATTTCGCGCTCAAAAACTAGCTATATGGTGTTTCAACATAAATTGCTTTTGAACCTAGTCAAGGACTTATTCAAATGAATTGAGGGTCTAAGGAGGAGTGTCACTGTCCGAGTAAAGTCTGAGGGGCAAAGAATTTTTGACCTAGGTGGTATACGAAAAAAGTACTCTATACGTTGTCAAATTTCGCGCTCAAAAACTAGCTATATGGTGTTTCAACATAAATCGCTTTTGAACCTAGTCAAGGACTTATTCAAATGAATTGAGGGTCTAAGGAGGAGTGTCACTGTCCGAGTACAGTCTGAGGGGCAAAGAATTTTTGACCTAGCTGGTATACGAAAAAAGTACTCTATACGTTGTCAAATTTCGCGCTCAAAAACTAGCTATATGGTGTTTCAACATAAATCGCTTTTGAACCTAGTCAAGGACTTATTCAAATGAATTGAGGGTCTAAGGAGGAGTGTAACTGTCCGAGTACAGTCTGAGGGGCAAAGAATTTTTGACCTAGGTGGTATACGAAAAAAGTACTCTATACGTTGTCAAATTTCGCGCTCAAAATCTAGCTATATGGTGTTTCAACATAAATCGCTTTTGAACCTAGTCAAGGACTTATTCAAATGAATTGAGGGTCTAAGGAGGAGTGTCACTGTCCGAGTACAGTCTGAGGGGCAAAGAATTTTTGACCTAGGTGGTATACGAAAAAAGTACTCTATACGTTGTCAAATTTCGCGCTCAAAAACTAGCTATATGGTGTTTCAACATAAATCGCTTTTGAACCTAGTCAAGGACTTATTCAAATGAATTGAGGGTCTAAGGAGGAGTGTCACTGTCCGAGTACAGTCTGAGGGTCAAAGAATTTTTGACCTAGGTGGTATACGAAAAAAGTACTCTATACGTTGTCAAATTTCGCGCTCAAAAACTAGCTATATGGTGTTTCAACATAAATCGCTTTTGAACCTAGTCAAGGACTTATTCAAATTAATTGAGGGTCTAAGGAGGAGTGTCACTGTCCGAGTACAGTCTGAGGGGCAAAAAATTTTTGACCTAGGTGGTATACGAAAAAAGTACTCTATACGTTGTCAAATTTCGCGCTCAAAAACTAGCTATATCGTGTTTCAACATAAATCGCTTTTGAACCTAGTCAAGGACTTATTCAAATGAATTGAGGGTCTAAGGAGGAGTGTCACTGTCCGAGTACAGTCTGAGGGGCAAAGAACTTTTGACCTAGGTGGTATACGAAAAAAGTACTCTATACGTTGTCAAATTTCGCGCTCAAAAACTAGCTATATGGTGTTTCAACATAAATTGCTTTTGAACCTAGTCAAGGACTTATTCAAATGAATTGAGGGTCTAAGGAGGAGTGTCACTGTCCGAGTAAAGTCTGAGGGGCAAAGAATTTTTGACCTAGGTGGTATACGAAAAAAGTACTCTATACGTTGTCAAATTTCGCGCTCAAAAACTAGCTATATGGTGTTTCAACATAAATCGCTTTTGAACCTAGTCAAGGACTTATTCAAATGAATTGAGGGTCTAAGGAGGAGTGTCACTGTCCGAGTACAGTCTGAGGGGCAAAGAATTTTTGACCTAGCTGGTATACGAAAAAAGTACTCTATACGTTGTCAAATTTCGCGCTCAAAAACTAGCTATATGGTGTTTCAACATAAATCGCTTTTGAACCTAGTCAAGGACTTATTCAAATGAATTGAGGGTCTAAGGAGGAGTGTAACTGTCCGAGTACAGTCTGAGGGGCAAAGAATTTTTGACCTAGGTGGTATACGAAAAAAGTACTCTATACGTTGTCAAATTTCGCGCTCAAAAACTAGCTATATGGTGTTTCAACATAAATCGCTTTTGAACCTAGTCAAGGACTTATTCAAATGAATTGAGGGTCTAAGGAGGAGTGTCACTGTCCGAGTACAGTCTGAGGGGCAAAGAATTTTTGACCTAGGTGGTATACGAAAAAAGTACTCTATACGTTGTCAAATTTCGCGCTCAAAAACTAGCTATATGGTGTTTCAACATAAATCGCTTTTGAACCTAGTCAAGGACTTATTCAAATGAATTGAGGGTCTAAGGAGGAGCGTCACTGTCCGAGTACAGTCTGAGGGGCAAAGAATTTTTGACCTTGGTGGTATACGAAAAAAGTACTCTATACGTTGTCAAATTTCGCGCTCAAAAACTGGCTATATGGTGTTTCAACATAAATCGCTTTTGAACCTAGTCAAGGCCTTATTCAAATGAATTGAGGGTCTAAGGAGGAGTGTCACTGTCCGAGTACAGTCTGAGGGTCAAAGAATTTTTGACCTAGGTGGTATACGAAAAAAGTACTCTATACGTTGTCAAATTTCGCGCTCAAAAACTAGCTATATGGTGTTACAACATAAATCGCTTTTGAACCTAGTCAAGGACTTATTCAAATGAATTGAGGGTCTAAGGAGGAGTGTCACTGTCCGAGTACAGTCTGAGGGGCAAAGAACTTTTGACCTAGGTGGTATACGAAAAAAGTAATCTATACGTTGTCAAATTTCGCGCTCAAAAACTAGCTATATGGTGTTTCAACATAAATCGCTTTTGAACCTAGTCAAGGACTTATTCAAATGAATTGAGGGTCTAAGGAGGAGTGTCACTGTCCGAGTACAGTCTGAGGGGCAAAGAATTTTTGACCTAGGTGATTACGAAAAAAGTACTCTATACGTTGTCAAATTTCGCGCTCAAAAACTAGCTATATGGTGTTTCAACATAAATCGCTTTTGAAGCTAGTCAAGGACTTATTCAAATGAATTGAGGGTCTAAGGAGGAGTGTCACTGTCCGAGTACAGTCTGAGGGGCAAAGAACTTTTGATCTAGGTGGTAAACGAAAAAGGTACTCTATACGTTGTCAAATTTCGCGCTCAAAAACTAGCTATATGGTGTTTCAACATAAATCGCTTTTGAACCTAGTCAAGGACTTATTCCAATGAATTGAGGGTCTAAGGAGGAGTGTCACTGTCCGAGTACAGTCTGAGGGGCAAAGACTTTTTGGACCTAGGTGGTATACGAAAAAAGTACTCTATACCTTGTCAAATTTCGCGCTCAAAAACTAGCTATATGGTGTTTCAACATAAATCGCTTTTGAACCTAGTCAAGGACTTATTCAAATGAATTGAGGGTCTAAGGAGGAGTGTCACTGTCCGAGTACAGTCTTAGGGGCAAAGAATTTTTGACCTAGGTGGTATACGAAAAAAGTACTCTGTACGTTGTCAAATTTCGCGCTCAAAAACTAGATATATGGTGTTTCAACATAAATCGCTTTTGAACCTAGTCAAGGACTTATTCAAATGAATTGAGGGTCTAAGGAGGAGTGTCACTGTCCGAGTACAGTCTGAGGGGCAAAGAATTTTTGACCTAGGTGGTATACGAAAAAAGTACTCTATACGTTGTCAAATTTCGCGCTCAAAAACTAGCTATATGGTGTTTCAACATAAATCGCTTTTGAACCTAGTCAAGGACTTATTCAAATGAATTGAGGGTCTAAGGAGGAGTGTCACTGTCCGAGTACAGTCTGAGGGGCAAAGAATTTTTGACCTAGGTGGTATACAAAAAAAGTACTCTGTACGTTGTCAAATTTCGCGCTCAAAAACTAGCTATATGGTGTTTCAACATAAATCGCTTTTGAACCTAGTCAAGGACTTATTCAAATGAATTGAGGGTCTAAGGAGGAGTGTCACTGTCCGAGTACCGTCTTAGGGGCAAAGAATTTTTGACTTAGGTGGTATACGAAAAAAGTACTCTATACGTTGTCAAATTTCGCGCTCAAAAACTAGCTATATGGTGTTTCAACATAAATCGCTTTTGAACCTAGTCAAGGACTTATTCAAATGAATTGAGGGTCTAAGGAGGAGTGTCACTGTCCGAGTACAGTCTGAGGGGCAAAGAATTTTTGACCTAGGTGGTATACGAAAAAAGTACTCTGTACGTTGTCAAATTTCGCGCTCAAAAACTAGATATATGGTGTTTCAACATAAATCGCTTTTGAACCTAGTCAAGGACTTATTCAAATGAATTGAGGGTCTAAGGAGGAGTGTCACTGTCCGAGTACAGTCTGAGGGGCAAAGAATTTTTGACCTAGGTGGTATGCGAAAAAAGTACTCTATACGTTGTCAAATTTCGCGCTCAAAAACTAGCTATATGGTGTTTCAACATAAATCGCTTTTGAACCTAGTCAAGGACTTATTCAAATGAATTGAGAGTCTAAGGAGGAGTTTCACTGTCCGAGTACAGTCTGAGGGACAAAGAATTTTTGACCTAGGTGGTATATGAAAAAGGTACTCTATACGTTGTCAAATTTCGCGCTCAAAAACTAGCTATATGGTGTTTCAACATAAATCGCTTTTGAACCTAGTCAAGGACTTATTCAAATGAATTGATGGTCTAAGGAGGAGTGTCACTGTCCGAGTACAGTCTGAGGGGCAAAGAATTTTTGACCTAGGTGGTATACGAAAAAAGTACTCTGTACGTTGTCAAATTTCGCGCTCAAAAACTAGCTATATGGTGTTTCAACATAAATCGCTTTTGAACCTAGTCAAGGACTTATTCAAATGAATTGAGGGTCTAAGGAGGAGTGTCACTGCCCGAGTACAGTCTGAGGGGCAAAGAATTTTTGACCTAGGTGGTATACGAAAAAAGTACTCTATACGTTGTCAAATTTCGCGCTCAAAAACTAGATATATGGTGTTTCAACATAAATCGCTTTTGAACCTAGTCAAGGACTTATTCAAATGAATTGAGGTTCTAAGGAGGAGTGTCACTGTCCGAGTACAGTCTGAGGGGCAAAGAATTTTTGACCTAGGTGGTATACGAAAAAAGTACTCTATACGTTGTCAAATTTCGCGCTCAAAAACTAGCTATATGGTGTTTCAAAATAAATCGCTTTTGAACCTAGTCAAGGACTTATTCAAATGAATTGAGGGTCTAAGGAGGAGTGTCACTGTCCGAGTACAGTCTTAGGGCAAAGAATTTTTGACCTAGGTGGTATACGAAAAAAGTACTCTATACGTTGTCAAATTTCGCTCTCAAAAACTAGCTATATGGTGTTTCAACATAAATCGCTTTTGAACCTAGTCAAGGACTTATTCAAATGAATTGAGGGTCTAAGGAGGAGTGTCACTGTCCGAGTACAGTCTGAGGGGCAAAGAATTTTTGACCTAGGTGGTATACGAAAAAAGTACTCTATACGTTGTCAAATTTCGCGCTCAAAAACTAGCTATATGGTGTTTCAACATAAATCGCTTTTGAACCTAGTAGAGGACTTATTCAAATGAATTGAGGGTCTAAGGAGGAGTGTCACTGTCCGAGTACAGTCTGAGGGGCAAAGAATTTTTGACCTAGGTGGTATACGAAAAAAGTACTCTATACGTTGTCAAATTTCGCGCTGAAAAACTAGCTATATGGTGTTTCAACATAAATCGCTTTTGAACCTAGTCAAGGACTTATTCAAATGAATTGAGGGTCTAAGGAGGAGTGTCACTGTCCGAGTACAGTCTGAGGGGCAAAGAATTTTTGACCTAGGTGGTATACAAAAAAAAGTACTCTATACGTTGTCAAATTTCGCGCTCAAAAACTAGATATATGGTGTTTCAACATAAATCGCTTTTGAACCTAGTCAAGGACTTATTCAAATGAATTGAGGGTCTAAGGAGGAATGTCACTGTCCGAGTACAGTCTGAGGGGCAAAGAATTTTTGACCTAGGTGGTATACGAAAAAAGTACTCTATACGTTGTCAAATTTCGCGCTCAAAAACTAGCTATATGGTGTTTCAACATAAATCGCTTTTGGACCTAGTCAAGGACTTATTCAAATGAATTGAGGGTCTAAGGAGGAGTGTCACTGTCCGAGTACAGTCTGAGGGGCAAAGAATTTTTGACCTAGGTGGTATACGAAGAAAGTACTCTATACGTTGTCAAATTTCGCGCTCAAAAACTAGCTATATGGTGTTTCAACATAAATCGCTTTTGAACCTAGTCAAGGACTTATTCAAATGAAATGAGGGCCTAAGGAGGAGTGTAACTGTCCGAGTACAGTCTGAGGGGCAAAGAATTTTTGACCTAGGTGGTATACGAAAAAAGTACTCTATACGTTGTCAAATTTCGCGCTCAAAAACTAGCTATATGGTGCTTCAACATAAATCGCTTTTGAACCTAGTCAAGGACTTATTCAAATGAATTGAGGGTCTAAGGAGGAGTGTCACTGTCCAAGTACAGTCTGAGGGGCAAAGAATTTTTGACCTAGGTGGTATACGAAAAAAGTACTCTATACGTTGTCAAATTTTGCGCTCAAAAACTAGCTATATGGTGTTTCAACATAAATCGCTTTTGAACCTAGTCAAGGACTTATTCAAATGAATTGAGGGTCTAAGGAGGAGTGTCACTGTCCGAGTACAGTCTGAGGGGCAAAGAATTTTTGACCTAGGTGGTATACGAAAAAAGTACCCTATACGTTGTCAAATTTCGCGCTCAAAAACTAGCTATATGGTGTTTCAACATAAATCGCTTTTGAACCTAGTCAAGGACTTATTCAAATGAATTGAGGGTCTAAGGAGGAGTGTCACTGTCCGAGTACAGTCTGAGGGGCAAAGTATTTTTGACCTAGGTGGTATACGAAAAAAGTACTCTATACGTTGTCAAATTTCGCGCTCAAAAACTAGCTATATGTTGTTTCAACATAAATCGCTTTTGAACCTAGTCAAGGACTTATTCAAATGAATTGAGGGTCTAAGGAGGAGTGTCACTGTCCGAGTACAGTCTGAGGGGCAAAGAATTTTTGACTTAGGTGGTATACGAAAAAAGTACTCTATACGTTGTCAAATTTCGCGCTCAAAAACTAGCTATATGGTGTTTCAACATAAATCGCTTTTGAACCTAGTCAAGGACTTATTCAAATGAATTGAGGGTCTAAGGAGGAGTGTCACTGTCCGAGTACAGTCTGAGGGTCAAAGAATTTTTGACCTAGGTGGTATACGAAAAAAGTACTCTATACGTTGTCAAATTTCGCGCTCAAAAACTAGCTATATGGTGCTTCAACATAAATCGCTTTTGAACCTAGTCAAGGACTTATTCAAATGAATTGAGGGTCTAAGGAGGAGTGTCACTGTCCAAGTACAGTCTGAGGGGCAAAGAATTTTTGACCTAGGTGGTATACGAAAAAAGTACTCTATACGTTGTCAAATTTTGCGCTCAAAAACTAGCTATATGGTGTTTCAACATAAATCGCTTTTGAACCTAGTCAAGGACTTATTCAAATGAATTGAGGGTCTAAGGAGGAGTGTCACTGTCCGAGTACAGTCTGAGGGGCAAAGAATTTTTGACCTAGGTGGTATACGAAAAAAGTACCCTATACGTTGTCAAATTTCGCGCTCAAAAACTAGCTATATGGTGTTTCAACATAAATCGCTTTTGAACCTAGTCAAGGACTTATTCAAATGAATTGAGGGTCTAAGGAGGAGTGTCACTGTCCGAGTACAGTCTGAGGGGCAAAGTATTTTTGACCTAGGTGGTATACGAAAAAAGTACTCTATACGTTGTCAAATTTCGCGCTCAAAAACTAGCTATATGTTGTTTCAACATAAATCGCTTTTGAACCTAGTCAAGGACTTATTCAAATGAATTGAGGGTCTAAGGAGGAGTGTCACTGTCCGAGTACAGTCTGAGGGGCAAAGAATTTTTGACTTAGGTGGTATACGAAAAAAGTACTCTATACGTTGTCAAATTTCGCGCTCAAAAACTAGCTATATGGTGTTTCAACATAAATCGCTTTTGAACCTAGTCAAGGACTTATTCAAATGAATTGAGGGTCTAAGGAGGAGTGTTACTGTCCGAGTACAGTCTGAGGGGCAAAGAATTTTTGACCTAGGTGATATACGAAAAAAGTACTCTATACGTTGTCAAATTTCGCGCTCAAAAACTAGCTATATGGTGTTTCAACATAAATCGCTTTTGAACCTAGTCAAGGACTTATTCAAATGAATTGAGGGTCTAAGGAGGAGTGTCACTGTCCGAGTACAGTCTGAGGGGCAAAGAATTTTTGACCTAGGTGGTATACGAAAAAAGTACCCTATACGTTGTCAAATTTCGCGCTCAAAAACTAGCTATATGGTGTTTCAACATAAATCGCTTTTGAACCTAGTCAAGGACTTATTCAAATGAATTGAGGGTCTAAGGAGGAGTGTCACTGTCCGAGTACAGTCTGAGGGGCAAAGTATTTTTGACCTAGGTGGTATACGAAAAAAGTACTCTATACGTTGTCAAATTTCGCGCTCCAAAAACTAGCTATATGTTGTTTCAACATAAATCGCTTTTGAACCTAGTCAAGGACTTATTCAAATGAATTGAGGGTCTAAGGAGGAGTGTCACTGTCCGAGTACAGTCTGAGGGGCAAAGAATTTTTGACTTAGGTGGTATACGAAAAAAGTACTCTATACGTTGTCAAATTTCGCGCTCAAAAACTAGCTATATGGTGTTTCAACATAAATCGCTTTTGAACCTAGTCAAGGACTTATTCAAATGAATTGAGGGTCTAAGGAGGAGTGTTACTGTCCGAGTACAGTCTGAGGGGCAAAGAATTTTTGACCTAGGTGATATACGAAAAAAGTACTCTATACGTTGTCAAATTTCGCGCTCAAAAACTAGCTATATGGTGTTTCAACATAAATCGCTTTTGAACCTAGTCAAGGACTTATTCAAATGAATTGAGGGTCTAAGGAGGAGTGTCACTGTCCGAATACAGTCTGAGGGGCAAAGAATTTTTGACCTAGGTGGTATACGAAAAAAGTACTCTATACGTTGTCAAATTTCGCGCTCAAAAACTAGCTATATGGTGTTTCAACATAAATCGCTTTTGAACCTAGTCAAGGACTTATTCAAATGAATTGAGGGTCTAAGGAGGAGTGTCACTGTCCGAGTACAGTCTGAGGGGCAAAGAATTTTTGACCTAGGTGGTATACGAAAAAAGTACTCTATACGTTGTCAAATTTCGCGCTCAAAAACTAGCTATATGGTGTTTCAACATAAATCGCTTTTGAACCTAGTCAAGGACTTATTCAAATGAATTGAGGGTCTAAGGAGGAGTGTCACTGTCCGAGTACAGTCTGAGGGGCAAAGAATTTTTGACCTAGGTGGTATACGAAAAAAGTACTCTATACGTTGTCAAATTTCGCGCTGAAAAACTAGCTATATGGTGTTTCAAAATAAATCGCTTTTGAACCTAGTCAAGGACTTATTCAAATGAATTGAGGGTCTAAGGAGGAGTGTCACTGTCCGAGTACAGTCTGAAGGGCAAAGAATTTTTGACCTAGGTGGTATACAAAAAAAGTACTCTATACGTTGTCAAATTTCGCGCTCAAAAATTAGATATATGGTGTTTCAACATAAATCGCTTTTGAACCTAGTCAAGGACTTATTCAAATGAAATGAGGGTCTAAGGAGGAGTGTCACTGTCCGAGTACAGTCTGAGGGGCAAAGAATTTTTGACCTAGGTGGTATACGAAAAAAGTACTCTATACGTTGTCAAATTTCGCGCTCAAAAACTAGCTATATGGTGTTTCAACATAAATCGCTTTTGAACCTAGTCAAGGACTTATTCAAATGAATTCAGGGTCTAAGGAGGAGTGTCACTGTCCGATAACAGTCTGAGGGGCAAAGAATTTTTGACCTAGGGGGTATACGAAAAAAGTACTCTATACGTTGTCAAATTTCGCGCTCAAAAACTAGCTATATGGTGTTTCAACATAAATAGCTTTTGAACCTAGTCAAGGACTTATTCAAATGAATTGAGGGTCTAAGGAGGAGTGTCACTGTCCGAGTACAGTCTGAGGGGCAAATAATTTTTGACCTAGGTAGTATACGAAAAAAGTACTCTATACGTTGTCAAATTTCGCGCTCAAAAACTAGCTATATGGTGTTTCAACATAAATCGCTTTTGAACCTAGTCAAGGACTTATTCAAATGAATTGAGGGTCTAAGGAGGAGTGTCACTGTCCGAGTACAGTCTTAGGGGCAAAGAATTTTTGACCTAGGTGGTATACGAAAAAAGTACTCTATACGTTGTCAAAATTCGCGCTCAAAAACTAGCTATATGGTGTTTCAACATAAATCGCTTTTGAACCTAGTCAAGGACTTATTCAAATGAATTGAGGGTCTAAGGAGGAGTGTCACTGTCCGAGTACAGTCTGAGGGGCAAAGAATTTTTGACCTAGGTGGTATACGAAAAAAGTACTCTATACGTTGTCAAATTTCGCGCTCAAAAACTAGCTATATGGTGTTTCAACATAAATCGCTTTTGAACCTAGTCAAGGACTTATTCAAATGAATTGAGCGTCTAAGGAGGAGTGTCACTGTCCAAGTACAGTCTGAGGGGCAAAGAATTTTTGACCTAGGTGGTATACGAAAAAAGTACTCTATACGTTGTCAAATTTCGCGCTCAAAAACTAGCTATATGGTGTTTCAACATAAATCGCTTTTGAACCTAGTCAAGGACTTATTCAAATGAATTGAAGGTCTAAGGAGGAGTGTCACTGTCCGAGTACAGTCTGAGGGGCAAAGAATTTTTGACCTCGATGGTATACGAAAAAAGTACTCTGTACGTTGTCAAATTTCGCGCTCAAAAACTAGCTATATGGCGTTTCAACATAAATCGCTTTTGAACCTAGTCAAGGACTTATTCAAATGAATTGAGGGTCTAAGGAGGAGTGTCACTGTCCGAGTACAGTCTGAGGGGCAAAGAATTTTTGACCTAGGTGGTATACGAAAAAAGTACTCTGTACGTTGTCAAATTTCGCGCTCAAAAACTAGCTATATGGTGTTTCAACATAAATCGCTTTTGAACCTAGTCAACGACTTATTCAAATGAATTGAGGGTCTAAGGAGGAGTGTCACTGTCCAAGTACAGTCTTAGGGGCAAAGAATTTTTGACCTAGGTGGTATACGAAAAAAGTACTCTATACGTTGTCAAATTTCGCGCTCAAAAACTAGCTATAAGGTGTTTCAACATAAATCGCTTTTGAACCTGGTCAAGGACTTATTCAAATGAATTGAGGGTCTAAGGAGGAGTGTCACTGTCCGAGTACAGTCTGAGGGGCAAAGAATTTTTGACCTAGGTGGTATACGAAAAAAGGACTCTATACGTTGTCAAATTTCGCGCTCAAAAACTAGCTATAAGGTGTTTCAACATAAATCGCTTTTGAACCTAGTCAAGGACTTATTCAAATGATTTGAGGGTCTAAGGAGGAGTGTCACTGTCCGAGTACAGTTTAAGGGGCAAAGAATTTTTGACCTAGGTGGTATACGAAAAAAGTACTCTATACGTTGTCAAATTTCGCGCTCAAAAACTAGCTATATGGTGTTTCAACATAAATCGCTTTTGAACCTAGTCAAGGACCTTTTCAAAGGAATTGAGGGTCTAAGGAGGAGTGTCACTGTCCGAGTACAGTCTTAGGGGCAAAGAATTTTTGACCTAGGTGGTATACGAAAAAAGTACTCTATACGTTGTCAAATTTCGCGCTCAAAAACTAGCTATATGGTGTTTCAACATAAATCGCTTTTGAACCTAGTCAAGGACTTATTCAAATGAATTGAGGGTCTAAGGAGGAGTCTCACTGTCCGAGTACAGTCTGAGGGGCAAAGAATTTTTGACCTAGGTGGTATACGAAAAAAGTACTCTGTACGTTGTCAAATTTCGCGCTCAAAAACTAGCTATATGGTGTTTCAACATAAATCGCTTTTGAACCTAGTCAAGGACTTATTCAAATGAATTGAGGGTCTAAGGAGGAGTGTCACTGTCCGAGTACAGTCTTAGGGGCAAAGAATTTTTGACCTAGGTGGTATACGAAAAAAGTACTCTATACGTTGTCAAACTTCGCGCTCAAAAACTAGCTATATGGTGTTTCAACATAAATCGCTTTTGAACCTAGTCAAGGACTTATTCAAATGAATTCAGGGTCTAAGGAGGAGTGTCACTGTCCGAGTACAGTCTGAGGGGCAAAGAATTTTTGACCTAGGGGGTATACGAAAAAAGTACTCTATACGTTGTCAAATTTCGCGCTCAAAAACTAGCTATATGGTGTTTCAACATAAATCGCTTTTGAACCTAGTCAAGGACTTATTCAAATGAATTGAGGGTCTAAGGAGGAGTGTCACTGTCCGAGTACAGTCTGAGGGGCAAATAATTTTTGACCTAGGTAGTATACGAAAAAAGTACTCTACACGTTGTCAAATTTCGCGCTCAAAAACTAGCTATATGGTGTTTCAACATAAATCGCTTTTGAACCTAGTCAAGGACTTATTCAAATGAATTGAGGGTCTAAGGAGGAGTGTCACTGTCCGAGTACAGTCTTAGGGGCAAAGAATTTTTGACCTAGGTGGTATACGAAAAAAGTACTCTATACGTTGTCAAATTTCGCGCTCAAAAACTAGCTATATGGTGTTTCAACATAAATCGCTTTTGAACCTAGTCAAGGACTTATTCAAATGAATTGAGGGTCTAAGGAGGAGTGTCACTGTCCGAGTACAGTCTGAGGGGCAAAGAATTTTTGACCTAAGTGGTATACGAAAAAAGTACTCTGTACGTTGTCAAATTTCGCGCTCAAAAACTAGCTATATGGTGTTTCAACATAAATCGCTTTTGAACCTAGTCAAGGACTTATTCAAATGAATTGAGGGTCTAAGGACGAGTGTCACTGTCCGAGTACAGTCTGAGGGGCAAAGAATTTTTGACCTAGGTGGTATACGAAAAAAGTACTCTGTACGTTGTCAAATTTCGCGCTCAAAAACTAGCTATATGGTGTTTCAACATAAATCGCTTTTGAACCTAGTCAAGGACTTATTCAAATGAATTGAGGGTCTAAGGAGGAGTGTCACTGTCCGAGTACAGTCTTAGGGGCAAAGAATTTTTGACCTAGGTGGTATACGAAAAAAGTACTCTATACGTTGTCAAATTTCGCGCTCAAAAACTAGCTATAAGGTGTTTCAACATAAATCGCTTTTGAACCTGGTCAAGGACTTATTCAAATGAATTGAGGGTCTAAGGAGGAGTGTCACTGTCCGAGTACAGTCTGAGGGGCAAAGAATTTTTGACCTAGGTGGTATACGAAAAAAGGACTCTATACGTTGTCAAATTTCGCGCTTAAAAACTAGCTATAAGGTGTTTCAACATAAATCGCTTTTGAACCTAGTCAAGGACTTATTCAAATGAATTGAGGGTCTAAGGAGGAGTGTCACTGTCCGAGTACAGTCTGAGGGGCAAATAATTTTTGACCTAGGTAGTATACGAAAAAAGTACTCTACACGTTGTCAAATTTCGCGCTCAAAAACTAGCTATATGGTGTTTCAACATAAATCGCTTTTGAACCTAGTCAAGGACTTATTCAAATGAATTGAGGGTCTAAGGAGGAGTGTCACTGTCCGAGTACAGTCTTAGGGGCAAAGAATTTTTGACCTAGGTGGTATACGAAAAAAGTACTCTATACGTTGTCAAATTTCGCGCTCAAAAACTAGCTATATGGTGTTTCAACATAAATCGCTTTTGAACCTAGTCAAGGACCTTTTCAAAGGAATTGAGGGTCTAAGGAGGAGTGTCACTGTCCGAGTACAGTCTTAGGGGCAAAGAATTTTTGACCTAGGTGGTATACGAAAAAAGTACTCTATACATTGTCAAATTTCGCGCTCAAAAACTAGCTATATGGTGTTTCAACATAAATCGCTTTTGAACCTAGTCAAGGACTTATTCAAATGAATTGAGGGTCTAAGGAGGAGTGTCACTGTCCGAGTACAGTCTGAGGGGCAAAGAATTTTTGACCTAGGTGGTATACGAAAAAAGTACTCTGTACGTTGTCAAATTTCGCGCTCAAAAACTAGCTATATGGTGTTTCAACATAAATCGCTTTTGAACCTAGTCAAGGACTTATTCAAATGAATTGAGGGTCTAAGGAGGAATGTCACTGTCCGAGTACAGTTTAGGGGCAAAGAATTTTTGACCTAGGTGGTATACGAAAAAAGTACTCTATACGTTGTCAAATTTCGCGCTCAAAAACTAGCTATATGGTGTTTCAACATAAATCGCTTTTGAACCTAGTCAAGGACTTATTCAAATGAATTCAGGGTCTAAGGAGGAGTGTCACTGTCCGAGTACAGTCTGAGGGGCAAAGAATTTTTGACCTAGGGGGTATACGAAAAAAGTACTCTATACGTTGTCAAATTTCGCGCTCAAAAACTAGCTATATGGTGTTTCAACATAAATCGCTTTTGAACCTAGTCAAGGACTTATTCAAATGCATTGAGGGTCTAAGGAGGAGTGTCACTGTCCGAGTACAGTCTGAGGGGCAAATAATTTTTGACCTAGGTAGTATACGAAAAAAGTACTCTACACGTTGTCAAATTTCGCGCTCAAAAACTAGCTATATGGTGTTTCAACATAAATCGCTTTTGAACCTAGTCAAGGACTTATTCAAATGAATTGAGGGTCTAAGGAGGAGTGTCACTGTCCGAGTACAGTCTTAGGGGCAAAGAATTTTTGACCTAGGTGGTATACGAAAAAAGTACTCTATACGTTGTCAAATTTCGCGCTCAAAAACTAGCTATATGGTGTTTCAACATAAATCGCTTTTGAACCTAGTCAAGGACTTATTCAAATGAATTGAGGGTCTAAGGAGGAGTGTCACTGTCCGAGTACAGTCTGAGGGGCAAAGAATTTTTGACCTAGGTGTTATACGAAAAAAGTACTCTATACGTTGTCAAATTTCGCGCTCAAAAACTAGCTATATGGTGTTTCAACATAAATCGCTTTTGAACCTAGTCAAGGACTTATTCAAATGAAATGAGCGTCTAAGGAGGAGTGTCACTGTCCGAGTACAGTCTGAGGGGCAAAGAATTTTTGACCTAGGTGGTATACGAAAAAAGTACTCTATACGTTGTCAAATTTCGCGCTCAAAAACTAGCTATAAGGTGTTTCAACATAAATCGCTTTTGAACATAGTCAAGGACTTATTCAAATGAATTGAGGGTCTAAGGAGGAGTGTCACTGTCCGAGTACAGTCTGAGGGGCAAAGAATTTTTGACCTAGGTGGTATACGAAAAAAGGACTCGCTACGTTGTCAAATTTCGCGCTCAAAAACTAGCTATAAGGTGTTTCAACATAAATCGCTTTTGAACCTAGTCAAGGACTTATTCAAATGAATTGAGGGTCTAAGGAGGAGTGTCACTGTCCGAGTACAGTTTAAGGGGCAAAGAATTTTTGACCTAGGTGGTATACGAAAAAAGTACTCTATACGTTGTCAAATTTCGCGCTCAAAAACTAGCTATATGGTGTTTCAACATAAATCGCTTTTGAACCTATTCAAGGACTTATTCAAATGAATTGAGGGTCTAAGGAGGAGTGTCACTGTCCGAGTACAGTCTTAGGGGCAAAGAATTTTTGACCTAGGTGGTATACGAAAAAAGTACTCTATACGTTGTCAAATTTCGCGCTCAAAAACTAGCTATATGGTGTTTCAACATAAATCGCTTTTGAACCTAGTCAAGGACTTATTCAAATGAATTGAGGGTCTAAGGAGGAGTGTTACTGTCCGAGTACAGTCTGAGGGGCAAAGAATTTTTGACCTAGGTGGTATACGAAAAAAGTACTCTATACGTTGTCAAATTTCGCGCTCAAAAACTAGCTATAAGGTGTTTCAACATAAATCGCTTTTGAACCTAGTCAAGGACTTATTCAAATGAATTGAGGGTCTAAGGAGGAGTGTCACTGTCCGAGTACAGTCTGAGGGGCAAAGAATTTTTGACCTAGGTGGTATACGAAAAAAGTACTCTATACGTTGTCAAATTTCGCGCTCAAAAACTAGCTATAAGGTGTTTCAACATAAATCGCTTTTGAACCTAGTCAAGGACTTATTCAAATGAATTGAGTATCTAAGGAGGAGTGTCACTGTCCGAGTACAGTTTAAGGGGCAAAGAATTTTTGACCTAGGTGGTATACGAAAAAAGTACTCTATACGTTGTCAAATTTCGCGCTCAAAAACTAGCTATATGGTGTTTCAACATAAATCGCTTTTGAACCTATTCAAGGACTTATTCAAATGAATTGAGGGTCTAAGGAGGAGTGTCACTGTCCGAGTACAGTCTTAGGGGCAAAGAATTTTTGACCTAGGTGGTATACGAAAAAAGTACTCTATACGTTGTCAAATTTCGCGCTCAAAAACTAGCTATATGGTGTTTCAACATAAATCGCTTTTGAACCTAGTCAAGGACTTATTCAAATGAATTGAGGGTCTAAGGAGGAGTGTCACTGTCCGAGTACAGTCTGAGGGGCAAAGAATTTTTGACCTAGGTGGTATACGAAAAAAGTACTCTATACGTTGTCAAATTTCGCGCTCAAAAACTAGCTATATGGTGTTTCAACATAAATCGCTTTTGAACCTAGTCAAGGACTTATTCAAATGAATTGAGCGTCTAAGGAGGAGTGTCACTGTCCGAGTACAGTCTTAGGGGCAAAGAATTTTTGACCTAGGTGGTATACGAAAAAAGTACTCTATACGTTGTCAAATTTCGCGCTCAAAAACTAGCTATAAGGTGTTTCAACATAAATCGCTTTTGAACCTAGTCAAGGACTTATTCAAATGAATTGAGGGTCTAAGGAGGAGTGTCACTGTCCGAGTACAGTCTGAGGGGCAAAGAATTTTTGACCTAGGTGGTATACGAAAAAAGGACTCGCTACGTTGTCAAATTTCGCGCTCAAAAACTAGCTATAAGGTGTTTCAACATAAATCGCTTTTGAACCTAGTCAAGGACTTATTCAAATGAATTGAGGGTCTAAGGAGGAGTGTCACTGTCCGAGTACAGTTTAAGGGGCAAAGAATTTTTGACCTAGGTGGTATACGAAAAAAGTACTCTATACGTTGTCAAATTTCGCGCTCAAAAACTAGCTATATGGTGTTTCAACATAAATCGCTTTTGAACCTAGTCAAGGACTTATTCAAATGAATTGAGGGTCTAAGGAGGAGTGTCACTGTCCGAGTACAGTCTTAGGGGCAAAGAATTTTTGACCTAGGTGGTATACGAAAAAAGTACTCTATACGTTGTCAAATTTCGCGCTCAAAAACTAGCTATATGGTGTTTCAACATAAATCGCTTTTGAACCTAGTCAAGGACTTATTCAAATGAATTGAGGGTCTAAGGAGGAGTGTCACTGTCCGAGTACAGTCTGAGGGGCAAAGAATTTTTGACCTAGGTGGTATACGAAAAAAGTACTCTGTACGTTGTCAAATTTCGCGCTCAAAAACTAGCTATATGGTGTTTCAACATAAATCGCTTTTGAACCTAGTCAAGGACTTATTCAAATGAATTGAGGGTCTAAGGAGGAGTGTCACTGTCCGAGTACAGTCTGAGGGGCAAAGAATTTTTGACCTAGGTGGTATACGAAAAAAGTACTCTATACGTTGTCAAATTTCGCGCTCAAAAACTAGCTATATGGTGTTTCAACATAAATCGCTTTTGAACCTAGTCAAGGACTTATTCAAATGAATTGAGGGTCTAAGGAGTAGTGTCACTGTCCGAGTACAGTCTGAGGGGCAAAGAATTTTTGACCTAGGTGGTATACGAAAAAAGTACTCTATACGTTGTCAAATTTCGCGCTCAAAAACTAGCTATATGGTGTTTCAACATAAATCGCTTTTGAACCTAGTCAAGGACTTATTCAAATGAATTGAGGGTCTAAGGAGGAGTGTCACTGTCCGAGTACAGTCTGAGGGGCAGAGAATTTTTGACCTAGGTGGTATACGAAAAAAGTACTCTATACGTTGTCAAATTTCGCGCTCAAAAACTAGCTATATGGTGTTTCAACATAAATCGCTTTTGAACCTAGTCAAGGACTTATTCAAATGAATTGAGGGTCTAAGGAGTAGTGTCACTGTCCGAGTACAGTCTGAGGGGCAAAGAATTTTTGACCTAGGTGGTATACGAAAAAAGTACTCTATACGTTGTCAAATTTCGCGCTCAAAAACTAGCTATATGGTGTTTCAACATAAATCGCTTTTGAACCTAGTCAAGGACTTATTCAAATGAATTGAGGGTCTAAGGAGGAGTGTCACTGTCCGAGTACAGTCTGAGGGGCAAAGAATTTTTGACCTAGGTGGTATACGAAAAAAGTACTCTATACGTTGTCAAATTTCGCGCTCAAAAACTAGCTATATGGTGTTTCAACATAAATCGCTTTTGAACCTAGTCAAGGACTTATTCAAATGAACTGAGGTTCTAAGGAGGAGTGTCACTGTCCGAGTAGAGTCTGAGGGGCAAAGAATTTTTGACCTAGATGGTATACGAAAAAAGTACTCTGTACGTTGTCAAATTTCGCGCTCAAAAACTAGCTATATGGTGTTTCAACATAAATCGCTTTTGAACCTAGTCAAGGACTTATTCAAATGAATTGAGGGTCTAAGGAGGAGTGTCACTGTCCGAGTACAGTCTGAGGGGCAAAGAATTTTTGACCTAGGTGGTATACGAAAAAAGTACTCTATACGTTGTCAAATTTCGCGCTCAAAAACTAGCTATATGGTGTTTCAACATAAATCGCTTTTGAACCTAGTCAAGGACTTATTCAAATGAATTGAGGGTCTAAGGAGGAGTGTCACTGTCCGAGTACAGTCTGAGGGGCAAAGAATTTTTGACCTAGGTGGTATACGAAAAAAGGACTCTATACGTTGTCAAATTTCGCGCTCAAAAACTAGCTATAAGGTGTTTCAACATAAATCGCTTTTGAACCTAGTCAAGGACTTATTCAAATGAATTGAGGGTCTAAGGAGGAGTGTCACTGTCCGAGTACAGTCTGAGGGGCAAAGAATTTTTGACCTAGGTGGTATACGAAAAAAGTACTCTGTACGTTGTCAAATTTCGCGCTCAAAAACTAGCTATATGGTGTTTCAACATAAATCGCTTTTGAACCTAGTCAAGGACTTATTCAAATGAACTGAGGTTCTAAGGAGGAGTGTCACTGTCCGAGTACAGTCTGAGGGGCAAAGAATTTTTGACCTAGATGGTATACGAAAAAAGTACTCTGTACGTTGTCAAATTTCGCGCTCAAAAACTAGCTATATTTTGTTTCAACATAAATCGCTTTTGAACCTAGTCAAGGACTTATTCAAATGAATTGAGGGTCTAAGGAGGAGTGTCACTGTCCGAGTACAGTCTGAGGGGCAAAGAATTTTTGACCTAGGTGGTATACGAAAAAAGTACTCTATACGTTGTCAAATTTCGCGCTCAAAAAATAGCTATATGGTGTTTCAACATAAATCGCTTTTGAACCTAGTCAAGGACTTATTCAAATGAATTGAGGGTCTAAGGAGGAGTGTCACTGTTCGAGTACAGTCTGAGGGGCAAAGAATTTTTGACCTAGGTGGTATACAAAAAAGTACTCTATACGTGGCCAAATTTTGCGCTCAAAAACTCGCTATATGGTGTTTCAACATAAATCGCTTTTTAACCTAGTAGGCTCCATGGCAGAACTCACACTGTTTTCAATCCGTTTGAAGATCTGTTTTTGTATTACACAGGCCGATAAAATGCCCGAGCAGATAAGAAAATCAGCACGAGCTGCGGGAATGATGCTGAAAAAAAATGATATTTCTCTATCCAATGAATTGTATTTCTTGTTCTACTTCGAAGTGGATAATTCTTACATGCTTTTCCAAGGAAACGAAGACTCTTGGGCGGTCGAAATGCTGAATTCAGAAAAACTATCTTTACGGAGGAATCAGAAGGTGGTGTTTCCCAAAATTGCGGAAGGTCGTTATCAGGCTCAGGGAAGTTATGAGATTATGTTGCAGCTTGGAGAATTTATGCATCAAAAGCTCAGCGAGAACGTAAACGTCACTGATCTAGAAGTTACAGCGGTTGTGAACAGTCTTATGAAACGTGAAGTGGGAAATGAATCCCATGTGATAGCGGGAAGCAAAAGGAGCTGCGAAGGGCTTGAGTCAGGGTCTTCAGGCGAAGAAAGTGATATCGAGGAGGGTTCCTCTAGCCCCGATCTAGGAGTTCCTCCAGCTAAGAAAGCGAAACAATCTAGCCAGAAAATAGATACAGCGGCTGCAAAGGGGGGTTGTTGTGCAAGCTGCGGAAGAGCGGATGGCGATGAGCTTGTCGTTGAAAAAATTATGCATGTACTGTTCCGCATTGAGCAGAGACTTGAGAAGTCAAACGAAGTTCAGAGAGACATTCTTATTGTCAGTAAGAAAGCTCTAAAAGAGGTAGATTCAATGCGTGAATCAGATACGGAGAAAAGTGCTAGTGAGACCGTGGAGCCCAGCGAACACGTGTATTTTAACGAAAAATGCTTGACAGATCTCGGAGGCGAGACTCCGGAAGAAAGGGTGAAAAGAGTCGCGCGGAAATTGTGGACTAAACAAGAACTTTCCACAATTGTCATCGATCCTCAGAAGAAAATTCGACCAAGTGAAACGGGCAGAGGGGAGGCAGATATTGAGCGCCAAGAACTTTTCCGAAAAGCTGCTAAAACAGTTCTTGGGAAAGATTACACCAAGAAGCTATATAGGCGATGTGTGCGGCTGGTTAATGTAATGGGCAACGGTTACAAAAACAAAGGTTTCCACGAAGACGATGACGAGTAGCTCTCATTCAGAATGAAAAGTTTTGCTCTAACAGTGGTTGAGCACCATTAGGTCTTGTTCTATGTTTGTTCTAAAAACAAGCTTTGAGTTCATCTTTGTTTCAAAATGCTATTGTTTCTTAGCATGATTCGGGGTCAATACCGATTTTTAGATTCATCCATTCATTTGATGCTTTTAAATTGTCTCGCAAAATCAACCGTGTTTCATGATGCTACTTCTTATTATAGCTGTAAGCTTAGCGTAGCTATATTGCGATGATTGTGCTTTAGTTTTTGTTTCGTCGTCTTTTTTGTTTTACATCTTTTCACGAAGCAAAGGGGAAAATCAAGAGTTTTCATTGACTTCTGCTCACTAATGATATTTAGCACGTGACGTAATTTCTACGCTCAGAAAATGACTTTTGCACTTTTAAATTAACTTTAATTTAAGTTAGTATAAGTTCAAAGAAATTCAAATTAGTAATAACGGTCCCTAATAAACGGACTTTTGTGGAATTAATTTGAAGCAGTCAAATCAACCAATCGCTGAATATTTTTCATAGTGTTTTCGATAACTTCATCAACTAATTCGTTTATCTGTTTCTATATCTGTTGTACGCCGCGCAACTCTGTTTTGCAGCTATTTCGACAATTTTTCTGCTATTGTTTAACATATGTGGTTCTCGTAAATACGAGTTATTAAATTCATTCGATGCTTTTATTTCCGTTGTTGTTTTTATTATACTTATGTTCTCGTAATAATTGCAGATTTGATATTTCATTTTGAATTGAAGTTTCCCTGGAGATCTTCTGTACCTTCTGAACCAAAAAAACAAGGCAGTCGGCGTTGTCTTTCAACAGTTTTGCTGGTTCCAGGTTTGAAAATGGCTGATTCAGTGAGCCTCAGTGATATTAAATCAATTGCCATAAGGGGCCTGTTGAATACCTCTAACCTTAACAAAATTCTACATTTCTTGCTAAGAATAGAAGAAGAGCTGGAAAAAAGTTGCAGTGTCGATGTTCAATCGTATAACGTTCTATTGAAGCTCATGTCAATTCTGAAAAAAGAGGTGATTGTCTTTGCGATTTGTTTATTCATAAAAAGTACATGGATGTAAAATAGATTTATTTTAAATTTGTATGTTTTAATTTTAGAACAGAAAGCGATCTCAGAAATACAAAATGTCTAGCTCAAAATTGTATATTTACAAAGGTGAAAATCTGCTGAATTACGAGGGAAAAGTCTGGAACTTCAGAGGTTTTGGAAGCTTTGTAGTTAGGAAAATCTTTCCTACTCCGGAAGAGAGAATGGCTTTCTGCTTTTCTCCTCGTAGGAAGCACAAATCCATAAGGAAGCGGGCACCGTTAGACGCTGAAAAGGCCTTCAAAGGTTTTATTTTGCTTTGCATATAATTATGCTGTAGCTTGGGTTTGTATGTTTGGGATATGTTTAGAAAGCGTCAAGATCTTCTGTGGGAATTCGGTCTACGCCTATAACCGCGCAAAATTAGGTGCGAATCAGGTTGGATTAAAAGAGAGGTTCAACAGCAAGTCTAATTGTTGCCCCGATTGCTCGGAAGACCAATTGCTCTGATGTTGTCTCTGAAGACCAAATGTCAGACTGCAGCTGCCAGAGTATGCACCAAGAAATATTTTTTTTCGTTTGAAAATATAATGGTTGCATATCAATTGAACTTATGCAGTGAAGCGTTAATATTATATGGTTTCTTTAATTTGTTGCTTTTATAGTTCATTAAAACTGTCGCCCTAACAGTGGTTGGGCGCAAAAAGGCTAAATTTAATTGGCAACTATTACCTTATGTTTCCCCTAGTTTTACTTTCTGCTTTTCTTTTTTGTAATTGCTTGGGCTCGTTTGCGGACGTTCTATGAATTGTGTCCATTCTAAGGCTTGTTTCTTCAGTTGAAATGGACATAGACGCTGAAAATCTAACTGTTCAATGGAAAACATTAGCTTTGATAGACGAAAAACTAACCAGACTTTATGTGGATAATGAATTAGTGAGGTCGCACAAAATTGATGTTGGCGAGTGGAATGTGAGTGTTGATCGAGATGCAGAGCAATTGGACGCATTTCTGGAGAGCCAGTACCAGCTAAGTAGAAGGATAGTTTCGTATGAGCCAGTTGATTATATTAGGTCCGAAAGCTTTAGTCAATTAGGTTTAAGAGCTAAAATCGATCTAGAACGTGGAAAAGTGATACCTGGTGTTAGTGGTTTTCTAAGTGAACTCCCAGATGAAGACCACCTAGAAGGATACAATGATTTTTCCCTGATAACTACCAGTAGAAAAATAAAAAGCACTTTCCTTATGCTGCGCCCAATTTCGTTCGTTAACTCTGCATGCAGTCCTAATGCTAAATACTCAATCAATCGGTCAGTGGTTCGATGTGTTGCTCTTAAAAATATAAAAGCTGGAGATGAATTGGTTGTTAAATATGACACTAATTACTTTGGAAGTTTTAATGTAAATTGTTTGTGTGAGTTTACTTCCTTGCACGGTGACCCATTAAAAGATCTCTTGCCGAAAAAAAACAAAATATTAAAAGGATCTAAGTTGAAAAGTGGTAAGGAAAACAAAAACAAACAAGTGTCTAAAAAGTACCCTTTGCATAAAAAAAACGTAATTGTGGATCTAAGATATCGATTCCGGCAAAATGTTATCTTCATTGAAGCTGAGAAAAATTGCGAAAGCTCAGATGAGTTTCAAGAACTTTCATATGAGGATCTCTATGGGTCACTTGAGTCAAATAAAGCTACCAGTTTCACGGATCTGTCAAATATTTCCTCCAATCTAGTGATTGCTTCTAATTCTCCTGCTCAGGTACCAGTAGAGAATGTTACCTGTTCGACTCCTTTACGCACTGGTCCCATTATTCTTAACCAGTTTGAAGAGTTAGAGGATGTAGCTAGCGAATTGTCGCAGGAAGATGAATCAATAGATTTTGATTATGAGGACGCAGGAGTGGAATTGTTTGATGGTTCTAATTTTTCTACGAGTGAGTTTTTTAGTTCTTTCAACGAGGTGGCTAGAAAAAATTCGTTTACCGGTACTGCGCGTAAAGATGTTCTCAAGCTTTTTTCTCAATTCCTTCCAACTTCAAATAACATCGACGCCCCCGTTCAAAAAGATATTTTGCCTGCAATGACATCGTTCAATGACGGAGAGTCAGTTTTTATTGCGATTAGTCTTCTTCCTCAACTAAAACTAATTTTAAATCGGAATAGTTTATTAATTAAGAAGTCTTGGTTGTCGGATTGCTCATGGAGTTTTGGTAAAACTGAAATTAAAATTAATGAAGTTCTACTAAATGTAAACATAGATGGTGCTGCTCTTTTTAAGTCCAGGAGTTTCTCAGTATGGCCAGTGTGGGTTCAAATTTTCAACCTTCCCGAAAAATTACGAGGAAAGTTTTCAAATCATGCTCTTCTGGGATTGTGGCATGGTAAAAGCAAGCCAAACTGGGAATTTTTTCTCAAAAAATAAGCATTGAAATAGAGTGTTTTCTTGAATATAAAACTTTTATTGATGGTCTTGGTTTTTGCCTCTTCAAATTCCTTTTCCTGATTTGTGACATGTCAGCAATGGCCCCTCTATGCTGTCATGTACAATTTAATGGCTATTATGGTTGTCCCTATTGTTATACCAAGGGGGTTTATTTTGCAAAACGAATGACGTATCCTGTAATGGAACCTGTTTGTCGTAGAGAAAACTGTGATTATGAAAAAAACGCTGAATTTCAGAGGTTTGGTGTTAAAGGAAAATCTCCTTTACATCAATTTTTCCCCATTCCTTGGTTTGTGCCCATCGATCCCATGCATCAGGTATTCTTGGGTTGCGCAAAAATTTTGACAAAGGCTTTAGTATCAAAATTGAAGTCGTCAAAAATTGATGTCAGTTCTGATCTTTGCAACTGCATGGTGCCTTATGAAAGCCTACACAAAGCAAAAAGTTTGCATGAGATCAAGTTATGGAAGGCTGCGGATTTCAAATTGTTTTTCTTTCATTTCGGTCCGCTGCTCATCCGAAAATTGAAGTTTTTTCAGCCGTTAGCAGAAAGTTTTTGCCGCCTTTCATTAGCTATCAGATTGCTTAGCGAAAAAGAAATAAATGAAGCAAAAATATCATACGCTGAACTTCAAATAAAAAAATTTTTTGATAGTTTTTTATTCCTTTTTGGCAACGAATCGCAATCATTCAATTTTCATTCTTTGAGACATTTAGTTTATCAAGTTCAAAGGTTTGGTCCACTATGGTTGTATTCTGCCTTTTCCTTTGAGTCAGCAAACCATCTGCTTCTTCGTTCGGTAGCAGGCTCAATTAAAACTCCTGATAAGATAGTTGAAAAGTTCTTGCTCGCGCTTTTCTCAGGCTCTCGAGACGCTGAGATTCATGAGATTAATACAAAACTATATACAAAACTTAATTCTGAATGTCGTAAGTTTGGAAGCGAAAACAATCTGCGCTGTTTTGAAAGTAGATTTGTCAAAAACACATCCATTTTCACCTCTTCGGCGTTCAGCTATAGCAAGTCAAATTTCTCTAACAGCTTTGCTCAGTTATCGACAAAAGATTTTGTCAAAATTGAATTCTATGCTAAAACAATCGATTCTGAAAATGTTTTTGCAGTGGTCCGTTTTTTGAAAGCGAAACCTGTAAAACTATTCTTTGAGGACATGGAAGATTCGTTTGTGCTCCTCTATAGGCTTAGTAAACCAGGTGGTCTCAATCTGGTTCGTGCTGACTTACTAAAATATAAATGCGTTCTTCTTAAACTTGGGTCGGAAACGTTTCTTGCTAGCGTAATGCGTGAAGGATTTGAGCATAATTAATAATCAGTTTCATTTAACAATAGTTTTAAGGTTTTTTTTTAGATTTAGAATAATAGTACAATACGTTTTTGCAAAATTGAGGCTTCTAATTATCAAAATCTGAAAATCAAAGTTATCTTTACTGTAAGTAATTGTGAAACTCAATGCAAAACTTCTAAGTTTTAGCTGTAGTAATTGGTGACGATCAAAGATGACAAAAGCGGTTTAAGAGCAAATATATAAATCGAGTTTTGAACAATGAATGAATGAATTGGTAGTTGTGATTTTCTTTAAGAGAGGGAGTGGCTGTTAACAGTGGTTCAGCCTCTTTGAAAAGTGCTGTTTTTTATGTTAGTTTTTGATTTTTTTTCTGCACCATTTTTTTTTAGATGCATAAGAAGCAAGAAATACTGGCTGTGGGCGACTCAAACCTAAGGCATCTGCAATACAAGATCTCCATCGACAAAAAATTGTCGAAACTGCCCTTGAATATTGATGCTGTGAGCGGACGAAGAATTGGAGATATAAACTTACGAGATATCGAGCGGTTTGCGAGGTTTCGGTATATAATTATCATGGTCGGAAACAATGACTTGGGCAACTTTCGCCAGCGACGAGCGGTTGATCCAAGAACTGTTGCCTGCAATTTAATTGCCGTCGCTGAGATTCTCATGGAAAGAGGTTGTAGAGTCAGAGTCATTAAGTTGCTCCCACGAACGGACGTCGCTCCGCATCTTATAGTAAATGGAAACCAGGTACTGAAACGACATCTCGGCCGGAACTTCTTCTGCCAAATGACTATATATAGGTCGAAATTCAATCATGGTGGTGGATACCACCCAGTCCCTAAAGGGGCATTGGATCTTCTTCGTGGGCTCTATAAAGCCTGTCAAACGTTTGGGTTCAATTGAAATTCAGAAACTCAATCAAAACAAGTTGTCCGAGTGCGG